>NC_061095.1:34125022-34127522 GCF_015104395.2 Macrobrachium nipponense | reverse complement strand
AATGTGTCGTCTGTCCCCTTTTAATCAGGTATTACTCTGCTGTCTGTCCCTTTCATCCATATATTACTATAGTTACTGAGCTTTCTATCCAGGTATTACTGACCTGTCTATCACTTTCCTGCAGGTATCAATGTGGTGACTAGCCTGTTTATCCAGAAATTATTGTGGTGACTGCCCCTGTTATACAGGAATTACTGTTCTGCCTGTCTCTTTTTATGCAGGTATTACTGTGGTGATTGTCCACTTTATCTAGATATTACTGTTGTGACTGGCCCTTTTATCCAAACATTAATGTACTGTCTGATAACTTTAACCAGGTATTACTGTACTCTTCTGTCACCATTAACCATGTATTACTGTGCTCTCTCTCTCTCTCTCTCTCTCTCTCTCTCTCTCTCTCTCTCTCTCTCTCTCTCTCTCTCTCTCTCATCCAGCTTTTATTAAGCTGTTTATCCTTTTAACCAGATATTACAGTGCTGTCTGTCGCCTTTAACCTGGTATTATTGAGTATGTTTCTCTGTTTATCCCTTTTATCCAGGTATTACTGTAGTGGCTGTCCCTTTTATTCATGTATTATTGTGGTGATTTTCGCTGTTTTCCAGGTACTACCGTTCAGCCGGATAGGCAGCACATTAATAATTACCTTACTGTTTGTCACCTTTATCCAGGTATTACTGTGGTGATAGTCACTTTTATCAAGATATTACTATTATGCCTATCCCCTTTAAGCGGGTATTATTCCGCTATCCCTGAACATGATGGGCTAACCCTTCAGCACTTAACTGAGGCTTAAGGCCTGTCCACACGACCGGGCCTGATCGGTGGACCTCCCCTCTAACGGGCACACTTGACGGGCAAACCATCAAATTGCCCGATGGGTCTTGTAGCAAAATCACCATGGTGGTGCCCGATGGCTTGAGCTTCGACCCTGACAGATGTACATTAACCATGTACATTTCTTTTACTGAGCCCTTCTTTGCACCATATTCTCTTCTTTTTCTTCTTTTTCATCACACATAAAGCAATTATCATGCTACACAATATCTTCTTTGCAGTAGGTACCATGTTTATTGTACCGCACGCCTCACCCGTGTGGACAACATTCACAGGTAAGCCCGCCAGAATTTGCCCGTCAACCCCAGAGCACGCCGATCAGGCCCGCTCGTGTGGACAGGCCTTTATCCGGTACTTCCTGTTTCTGTCATTCATATTTACTAAGAGGTCTTATTCTGGTTATACTCTCTACTTTGATTAAAGATAAAAACGTGAACCACAGTGACATATCTAATTATAGGCCAATTGCTCTAGCCACTGTTGTCTCAAAAGTTTTGGAAGCGATTATATTGGAGAGATCCAAGAAGCACTTATTGACAAGTGACAACCAGTTCGCTTACAAACCACGTCATGGAACGGAAATGCCAGTTCATATGCTTAAACATGTAACCGAGTAGTATAATGTTCGTATAAAAAAATCAGCAAATGATTATCAAATGGGGCCATGTATTTTCGAGTGAACTATCCACTTCATGTGGAGTGAGACAGGGAAGTTTACTTTCACCTTATCTGCTCAATGTATATATGGATGACCTCTCATATAGCCTGAGTCAAAAAAAGTGGGACGTTATTTAAACAACATGATTTTAAACCATGTGTTGTACGCTGGTGATATTGTTTTATTTGCTCCTTCAGTAGGTGGGCCACAGCAGCTTATAAACATATGTCGTGATTTTATGTCTGACAGACTTCTATTGTTAAATGTAAAGAAGACCCAGTGTATAATTTTTTTAAGAGTAAGATCTGCCCAAGTAACATATCACCTATTGTTGTTAACATTGCACGTATAGATTTTGTACCAGAAATAAAGTACTGGCTTGGAACTGAATTAAAGTACTGGCTTGGGATAGAGTGATTTTATTTTATTTAATCAATACATGGTCTTCTTCCTGAATTATTTTTTCTGAAAATGCTTATCCCATATTTGTATTTTACAAATTTCTGAAATATTTCCTAGACAAGAAATATTTTTCCAAGACCAGTGTACAGTACTTCTAGTAAAGATGTAAATTTAGTGCATTAAATTGCATTTCCTTGGCCATAGTAGCTACATGGTCCGAAAAAAGTTACAAGAAATACTTAAGCATAGTTTTCCTCAAGTTAGTTTCTGGTTTGTTTTTTTAACTCTTTTACTATAAGATTGAGGGGGATCCGTTCTCTTCCTGTGGACCTTAATTCGTGTGTCTTTATTTGTTTACCTGTTGGCAGTGTGGTCTGCGATACGTGGAATCCAGTTCCCGCTTGCTCACACATAGTATTTTGGAACACGGAAGTCTTCCTGTTAGAACTAGGTTTCCTCTTTCTAAACCACCTTTTTCTGCCATAAGGGAACAGAGTTTAGCACACGACCATCTTTTCATTGATCGCTGTTTATTAATAGGATGAAACCGGAATAGAGCAACAACTCGTCCGTTATTCAACTAGCTATCGTGTAATTTCATAGTAG
>NC_061095.1:34105022-34120022 GCF_015104395.2 Macrobrachium nipponense | reverse complement strand
CTGGCGGTCAGAGAGTGGCACTGTGCAGGGCGTTTGAGTGGCACTGACAGTGAGAGTTGATGCGTAACTATGCCTGATTGATGATTGGAGGGGCTATGACCCTAGTAGTGACGTAAATTTAAGGGGAACTGGGGCGCATGACCCTCAACTGGACAGTAGGGAGTATCAGTTTTTCATGATTGATACCCTTTAGGGTGATGAGGTTCCGACTGTCAATGAGGGCCCCAAGGGTGACCTTATCCTACCATACTAAGGAGATTTGCGTGCCAGTGTCATTGAAGGCATTGACCTGGCGGGAGGGGTAATTACCTCGAGGAGGTGCCACTTATATACGACCCTCGGATGGAGGGCCTAAGGATGAAGGTTCCAGAACTGCCAGGGCAATGGCAGGGGTTTCTGAGTATAGGGAACAAAGTTGATACCTTGCAGACGTGTGACCTTTCTGCCCACAATCTTTACATTGTTCGTTGCTGAAATCTCTTCGGGGGTATTGTTCCTGAGGAGTAGTTTGGTTTGTAATTTGGTACCCAAGGAGTCGAGGGGAATTCATTGTGGTGGATTCCCAGAAGGGGGTTTGAAAAGTGCCTTGGGAGGGGCCTGGGTCCTGTTACGGCACAGCTCTGTACGATAGATGGGTTTCTTGCAGAAACTGCATGCAATGGGATTTTGTGAATGCCCATTCTTGGGTGGAGGGAGACTGGAGGTGAAAGAAGGAGGGCAGATATTTCATACTAACAAACTTGCTTGGGCATGATGGGTATTCCATGTGTCCACAAGGCAGCGAAGGTCATGAGAGCTTTCTCGCAGATGTGTGTGGCAAGCGCAGGAGGGGCGAAGTACATGCAATTTTCTATTTTGAATTGCTCTAGGATCTCTGCTGCTGAGAAGGTACCTAGGGACTCTAACCATTTGGTAATTGAACGTGTGCATGGAGGACATGGTATCGGGGAAGATACCCAGAAGGAGAGAATTTAGTTGACTTTACCATGTCTTTTGATATGGCAATAGTGAACACGTTCTTCAAAAAGAAGATGGACCACTAGATAACATGCAGGGGTGGCGGTAGATGCACACAAATAGATTACCTCCTTTACAATAGATCAGGACTGGTGGAAGTTAGGAATTGTAAAGTTATCCTAGGTGACCACGTGGCCCCCCAGCATAGGATCCTTTGAATGGATTTGAAGAAGAAAAGAGGGAAGAAAATGAAAAATTAACCAGGTAAAGAAAATCAAGTGGTATAAATTGTTAGGGAGGGATAATGATAAGAAGAGAGAGTTTAGGAGAAGAACGTTGGGAGAAGTTGATCTGGGAATTGAAGATGTGGGAGAATGGTGGAGGCACAATGCATCAGTGATTAGAAGACATGGAAAGGAGATACTAAGGGAAACATCTGGAATAGTATGGGAGGAAAAGGAGAGCTGGTGGTTGGGGGAGGAGGTGGGGGAAGTGGTGAAGGGTAAAAGGGAGGCAAAGAAGAGATTTGAAGAGTCACAGCTGGAGGAGGACAGAGAAAGATTAAGAGAAAGAAACAAAGAAGTAAAATGGGTGGTAGCTCAACCTAAGGCAAGGGCATATGAAGAGGTTTATAATGAACTTGAAACCAAGGAAGGGTTGAGTAAGATGCGCAAACTGTAAAAGTAAGAAATAAAAGAATGAAGGACATCACCCATATTAAGCAAATGAAAGATAGGAATGCTACTGTCATAAAAAAGGAAGAAGACATCCTTAAAAGATGCAAAGAGCATTTCGAGCAACTGCTAAATAAAGAAAATGGAAGACTTTTAAGAGAGGATGGATAAGTAAACATGGGAATGGTAATGGGGATCTCTAGGGATGAAGTGATACGAGCCTTAAAAAGAATGAGGAATGGGAAGGCAACAGGACCTGACTTAATGCCAGTCGAAGTTTGGAAAGCCTTAAGAGAGGAAGGGGTAGACATCTTATGTGGTCTGATGGTAAAAATATTTGAACAAGAAAAGACACTAGAAGAATGGCGGGAAAGCATATTGATGTCCAGGAATGCAGTAATTATAGAGGTATCAAACTAATGTCTCACACGTTGAAGATTTTGTAAGGAATAATAGATGACAGGCTGAGAGACGAAGTGTGAATATGGAAGGAACAGTTAGGATTTATGGAGGGAAGCGGCACAACGGATGGAATATTTTGCAAAAGGCAGCTGATGGAGAAATTCAGAGAAAAACAACAAGACCTGCATCTGGTATTAATAGACCTTGAAAAGGCCTATGACAGAGTGCCAAAGCAAGAAATGTGGAGATGTTTCAGGGAGAAGATGGTGCCTGAAAAGTATGTCAGAATTATTCAGGAGATGTACAGGAATGTGTATACTAGAGTGAGATGCAGCGTTGGACAGACGGATGGATTTGAGATAGGTGTTGGATTACACCAGGGGTCGGCACTTAGCCCATTCATCTTCAACATCGTGATGGATGTAATGATCAAGGATGTTGGAGAATCAGTGCCATGGTGCATATTATATGCAGATGACATTGTGTTGTGTTGAGGGTGGAGGGAGGAATTGGAGGGGAGGTTGGAGAGAGGAATGAGAATAAGCAGATAAAAAACCGAAAATATGCGTTCCAGTATTACCGAGGATGGTGGAAATACCATAAGATTGGGTGGGGAAGAAATAAAGAAAGTACAGAAGTTCAAGTACTTGGGGTCCATTTACAGGATAGTGGAAGCATGGACCAAGAGGTGAGACATCGAATTCAGGCAGGATGGAATAACTGGAGGTCTGCATCAGGGGTCCTTTGTGACAAGAAGGTTCCTCTGAAATTGAAGGGAAAGTTTCATAGGGGTGGTCAGACCAGCAATATTATATGGAACAGAAACAGCAAGTATGAGGAAAACAGAGGAGAAGAAGATGGATGTAACAAGGGAAGATAGGATTAGAAATCAGTGTATAAGTGGATCGACAAAGGTAGTTGAAATGTTAAAGGAAATACAGGAGGGAAGGCTTCGATGGTATGGACACCTGTTATGAAGAGAGGAACATCATATTGAAAGACATACGATGGAAATTGAGTGCGGGGTAGAAGGAAGAAGGGAAGACCAAGAAAGAGATGGCGTGATTGTAATAGGGGAAGATATGTTATAGAAAGGTACAAACGAGAACGATGCAAAGGACAGAAATAGATGGAGACAACTCCTTCACAACGACGACCCCCATATAAAAATGGGTTGAAGCTTGGAAGAAGAAGAAGAAGAATAAGAAGGAAGAAGAAGAAGAAGAAGAAGAAGAAGAAGAAGAAGAAGAAGAAGAAGAATGGTAGTACAACATATACTCCCTCTTTCTTCGCTGATGAAAGTTGACAGCTATCTTTATGCACACGGAAAGATGTTGATCCTTGGCCCTGTTTCTTGGTGAAATTTAGGTGTTTTTTTTATTCCTGAGCGAGGCTTTATTTTTTCTCCCCAACTTTGACAAGATTTTGTTGCTAACTTCGTTCCCTGGTGAAACTTCGCAGATTTCTTTATTTCTCATTCGTAGACGAAATTTTTTTATTATTTCACTCCATAAGGCAAATTTCCTGTGGTTCTATCGTAACAGAGTCATATTCGAGGACCAATCCCACTACTATCATTACCGCATATACAAGAACTTAGCTGTTTCTGTTAGAAGGTTCTCTCTTTGATAGGAACGAAAGACTCTTTGGTTCTAATGCTTCGAGAAATAACTCATGACTATATTTAGAATTATCTGATTGATTTAGGTGTCAGAGCTCAAACAGAGATTTGTTGTATTAGGATTCTTAATCAGGATTTTGTACTGTTGACGGTTCTACTGCCGAAGTGCCAGAGATAATACTTTTTTAAATGACATTTATTGTTAAGGTCTTGCAACCACCATTACCAAACACAATTAGAAACTAAAACGTTGCCAAAATTATGAAATTTAACTATGATTTTTTTTTAATTAGATGAATATAATTTTATTATTTGTTGGTCGCCTAAATATTTTCAAGTAACAACACTAGTTTTGCATAAATAACCTGCCAAAATAAGTTTTACTTAATGGTGTCCTAATATAAACTATCAATAACTCCCTGTAGTGATACCTCATGTAGCCAAGATTGAAGAATGTAGTGATTACTCGTTGTTAATTTTCGGAAATTTCACTAAGAAGAGTATTAAAGTGACGGTAACTGAGCGCAGTGCTTTCAGGATGCTTCATTAATAACGGTTAGCTGGGGTACCAAATTTAGCTTATTAAAATTCATAAGAGTTGTGTACATTGTGCTATGTGCACCTCGTGTTTGAAATGGATAAACCGCTAAGCAGCAAACATCTTATTGCTCATGTTTGTGCTGGAATTCACATGCAACTTGAGCAAATTACGTTAGGCGGGACAGTGAGTTAAAGGTTGCTCTCTCTTCGATTTTATATATATTTACTTATTTCATTGCCTCTGAAAATTTGACTGACCTCTAGCTCATTTGCATGTACATTAGTTGAATACGTGTCGTCCTCTGATGAGGAGGCAGAATAAGATTTGGTTTAATGTAGGTGAGGTATTACTTTATTTTCTCTTTCCCTGATTTTCGGTAAATTTAATTTAAACTGTCCGCATGACCCCGCACCTCAACTCAGTCACTTCACTTAAGCAGCGAGAATGTTCATTGAGTAAATGAATTCCCTAGCAAGCTCATGCGTTTGCTCCGTTTTTACTGCCTTGATAGACGGGGATCGTTGTCTGCGAAAACCTCCTTTTCACTTGGCCCTGAATGAATATATGTTCTCTCTCCTTCTTACTTTTGTACCGTAAGTCTGAGGATACTCATTGCTATAGTGGGAGCTGACGTGATTGTATATTTTCTCATTCCACTGGAATTCCAAGAGGACCTCGTTAACAGATATCTTCTGACATGCAAGAATTTTATTTATATTCTCGAAATTTAATTGAGTCACCCCTTAGCTCATTATACCTAATGGGCTACAATTTACTCTGAAAAAAATCAGAACTTTTATGAACAACAGTCCACTTTGACCACTATTAATTGCCATTGGGGTTTCTGTAAACCGTTGCACGTATCACCACCAAATTCCACTACACGCTTTGGTTTGCATTTACGCATTCTATTTCTCTCTTCTTGACTGTTGGCTAACCGAGCCTTCCACGTAATCTGACAGTTTTTGCCGAACGTATCTAAGAGTTTCTCTCTCTCTCTCTCTCTCTCTCTCTCTCTCTCTCTCTCTCTCTCTCTCTCTCTCTCTCTCTCTCTCTCTCTCTCTCTCTTACACACATACACGCGCAAGAGATACTATATCTAATATCTCTATTACAATTCCTCGAGTTAGTGGCTGAAACTTGCCCGCGATGCGAATAACTAAGTCAATCATATTTTAGTTGTAATAATGACTTCGAAATGGTACTTAAAAAGATAAGTCCCATGAAATGATAATCTTCAAACACTCTTCTTATTCAAATATCTAATTGGAGTAATAATATGGGTTATATTATCCAGCAAAAATTCAAATCATATTTTGGTCCCTCCCTTGTGTATCTAAAATATTGGATATGTATAGAACTTGCAGTTCATCACTCATTGAGTGTACTGAACGACTCGTTGATATATTCATTTGTTTATTTGTTACTCATATCTTGAAATCTAAATACTTTTATCCACATTGTAGTTGGATCCTACTTGACATTACCGAGTCATAACATACCGTGATCTTTGTATTTGTAAATATAGCGAATATTTGAACCAACATGCTTTTCATGTTGACACACATCCAGGGATAATTGGCATTCGCATTTGAGTAGCCGTCGGAATTATTATCGAAATATGCTTGAGTAGATAAAAAGAACGAAATGCCTGTCAGAAGAAGAAGAAGATAGAGGTAGATAATTAGAGATATGAGGGAGATAATCTGAAAGCTGAAAAAGACCTGAATGTACTTGTGAATGAATTCAAAGTTTTTGAGGCGTGATCACTAATAAAGAAACATAGGAAATGAGAAATAGTAAGCTTATGATGGAATCACTACAATGATGATTTTAGCTAAAACTGAACTGATATCTCGTATACTAACTAGATTCCTTCTTTACATACTGTGAAATAAACAGAAAAAGCCAAATTATAGGGAACTGAAAGTCGTAGCTCAAGAGTCAGTGACAGGTGACATGACTAAATTAGGCAGCTATAGAGTCGTGACGATTATTCTCAATAAGTTGATAAAAGAATGGGTAAAATAAAAATCTAGGTGCAAACAAACTATTTTTTATGGCGAAAGTTGCAAATAGACTATTTGTGTTCAGACACACCGTACAGCCGTGTTTATAATAAAAAAAATCAACTCTGACGGCCGCCAAGTAAATTAAAAGTAAATAGCTGGGATTTAAAGTATAGTATTATTTCACCTTTGCTGCTTGCCATTCTTACATACTTCATAATGAAAAGTTGCCGCAGATGAGAGGATGTTTACATTATAGTAACGAGAGAAACTTTAACAGACTGAAATTTGAAGAACACGATATTTTAACACTATACTAATGTGCGAAGATTAGTGATAGTATGTATCACTAATCTTCGCATAAATGTAGAGAGACTGGACAAAACTGAATCAAAGAGGAGCAGACGTAATGAAGAAGTAGTGTGCACAAAGTGACAAAGTAATTAAGAGACAATTATAATAACCATAACTTCTTTTAAGCTGAAATATAATGAAAAATTGAAGAAGGCAAATTAAACTACGGACAGCTGAATTGGATTGGGAAATCAAATAACCTATAAATCATCTTGTCCATTGTTCGATATGACTTTGTCCTAATAAGTCTAGAATGATTTATTTTGCTATATGTACAAGAGTTATGGCATGAAATTAAAACAGTATCTAATTTTTTTTTTTTTACTTTAGAATAAAGATTGAATTAGTATGATTCAGATGGCAGGGCAGATTTATAAATAATGCCATAAGTGAGATTGCAGTTGTTGTATATGTATATGGGATAATATAGCTAGATATATGGTCATGACTTGGTTTATCCTTCACACATATCCTGGTAGAACAAGGTATTAGTGTCAGCTTATTGGCCTGTGAGTACCCGAAGAGTTGAAAGACTCAGACCTACTGAGATCAGAACTTAGAGAAGGGAGGCGAGAGATGAGTTGATATTTGTGGACGATAAAGCACAGAAAGGGTATGCTCAGCAGAACCATTTGTGTATCGTGACAACTGGGGAACTACTGAAGTTGGCCGCCCATGTTCCCTCCTGTGATCCAGGTTAGAGAAGATTGGTGCTCAAAGGCATCTTTGAGGCTGCAAATTGCTTTTATCAGTAACATATTTGCAATAAATGACGGGTTTCCTTCTTGCTGTGAATGTTCTCAATGCATCCCATGAAGAAATTTATGAAGATCATCGTTGTGATGCCATCAACCTGTGGTAAACCATGTCTTTTGCACATCATAAGTTTCCTCCTATGGCATGAATACAGGAGGGATGGGCCTATCATCATACAGCATTCTTTTTAGAATGTATTTGACAATGTTGTCAATGGGAACATTTGTGAAGTGAGACTAGGAGGCCTTCGGAGTTTGTTCCAGATCAGCTTAAAGGAATCACCAGAAGAGGCAATATTACATCGGGAGAAAATAAGAGCATCGTGGATTAAGCCTAATTTTGTTGTCAGATGATAGCAGGGGATGGGGTCGAACTAATTATGGGTCTTATGTTGTCAGTTGGGTTCTTGGGGAGCCTCCTGAAAAATCTTTTATCCTGAGGACTTCTGTCTGCAGGATGATACCAGTGGAGCTCTCCTTTGCCTACAAAATAGTAACGTTTAGGTTGAAAAGAAAGCTCCTAAGCTGCCTGTATGTGCTGCTGCTCCTGGATACTTGAGGGAATTTGCCCCTCTCTTTAGGATGGCCGCCTGCATTAAGAGTCCTGTCAACAAAGCCTTTCTTTCTCACTCGAGATCAAAGATGATGTCCAATAAGACCCGAAACTTAACACTTTTGTAGTATTGGGACATGTCATACCCGTTTAGACTAAGGTACCGCCCAATCCCCATCTTTGGTATGGGATATGCATATAAATTTCCATTACAATAAAGGAATTGTCGTTTTCTAACAATATTTTGTATTTTCTTTTAACCATCAATTTGATATTTCCAAAGCATCTTGAAAAATACGAAAGTGGGGGTTTAGATAATAATTGAAAAAATACCTGAGAGCCCTCCCACCGTTTCTCAAGAATGTAAAGACCTTCAGTGAAACAGACTTGCAAAGCAAATTCCTTGCTATGGAAAAACACAACTGAGGATACAAAAAATTTCCGTAGAAAAAATTAATGCGGCAATCATTAATTTCCTTAAGAATCGCAAATAACACAGCAATCACAAATAACAGCAATCTCCAATAACAAAACCATCATCAATAATACAGAAATCACATAATTGCCGTAAACGAGTTGCCAGGCTACTTCAAGAATGAGTAATATTAGATTGCCTGAAGAAGACCAATCCTTAATACTTTAAATCATCAAATCTCCGCTAAAGTTTAAATAATGGATCTAGAGCGGTTGGACAGAAATAAAAGATTACTGAATTTGCCCAGAAAGGTCGACTCAGACGAGAGCTTAACGTCCTTTCAACCCACTTTCTATAAAGAAACAGTCCGTGAAGTTCACCAAAGATGACAGCAGGTAAAAGCTTCGGCAACATGCGGTGATCCCTCCAGGAGATCAGATGCACAAAAATAGAAGCTCTCCCTGCATTTATGTACTTATTCCGTTGTGATCTCAATTCGAGTCGAGGTTAGGTGAGTGGCGATGAGTAGCCTACTACTTGTTCGCACCGTGGTTCAGGCGGTATTCCGGAGCTGACATGTCCTTTGCCACTGAGGAAACGTCAGTTTCTCGTTCCACCTGAAAAAAAAGAAGAAAAAACCGCTTTTGTCAATAGCTTCCTTCTTAAAGAATGTATTGGTTGCAGTGACAAGGATCTGGTCAGACATGTATAAGATTACGAAGGGAATTCATTTCATTTTAATGAGTTATTACTGAGAAATTATACGAATGAAGCACCCTAAAGAACAGTGTGAAAGCGAGAATAAAGGAGTCTCTACAATACCCAAACATGTTATACAATATTATTGAAATACAAACCCATATTTTTTAAGGGTGTATTGCGTTAATATTTTCCATTATACATAACCAATTTAAAACTTTAAAAACAATGGGCAAAATAAAAATCCCAAGTATCGTTTTACGAGTTTTAGATGTAAAAGGAAAAATTGCAAATGGCCTATCAGAACACTGACACATCTAAGATTTTGTGTGTGTGTGTGTGTGTCATCTTTCTATTAGAAATTTCTTTGTTGAAACAAGCGACTACGAATAATAATAACCAAGTAATTATCCATTAACATAAAAAAATAAAATGAGCAAGTTTGTTGCTACGATTTAGAAAAAAAAAGCTAACAAGTTTTATTCTTATCCTTGAGGGAAATAAAAGCAAAAACAAGTAACAAGGATTCCAAGAAAGACTTGGGAAGTTTGTGTTGTGATGTAGGTCTTAGGGAGGCCTCTCCCAAGAGAATTCCTACCTCCATTCGAACTTTCTACGACGAGGAAAGTACAAATCTACTTACTCGGCTTTACGATTTTGCTGGAAATAGAAGGAAAATATTTGGGTAAACTCAATTTGGAGGTCATTTCATGACGTTGTCCTGCCCTTATCTGCCAGCTGGAAGTTGTTCTTTTATACAGTATGAAAAAGGTAAAGGCATATATTCTATATATATATATATATATATATATGTGTGTGTGTGTGGTGTGTGTGTGTGTATACACACACACACACACACACACACACACACACACATATATATATATATATATATATATATATATATATATATATATATATATATATATATATATATATATATCTTTAAGGAAAATCCGGCTTATTAATTTTGTATTCTGAAACAACAGTTTACAGATTGAGTTTCTAATAGCCACTAAATAAACACATCCAACATAAATATATTTACGCATATGTAAATCCTTGTACTTTCTACATAAGATTAGTTCTTATCGAAGTTAATGGAATATGAAAATGAGAGAGAGAGAGAGAGAGAGAGAGAGAGAGAGAGAGAGAGAGAGAGAGAGAGAGAAATTTTTTTACCGTTGAGTTAACTGGCTTCATGAATGGACAGAGAAAATAGAATGCGATATTGACTAATCATACCTACCAATAGTATTTCTGTAATCAGCACATACTTTCATCCTGTTACGAGAGTACTTCATAAAAGAGTATGAGAAGAAATGCAAATGCAATTGAAAAATATGCTAATCAAATTTATCTATGCAAAAACCAGTTTGATTATATCGATAGAATTCATGGCATTTCTAGGGACTCAATAGTCAATATTGAATATACGATGTAGGATCATTTCTAAAGAGAACAAAAAAGATAACTATTGCAATGTTGTAATTTTTCCGCTACTAATTTTTATGAGCCTTCTGTCTGTCAAATATGACAAGGCACAATTTCTAGTGTCCGGAGCAATTATGTGGTATTCAGGAGAGTAGAAACGGCAACTGTCGAATTCCGAGTAACGTACGTTCACAAAGAGTAAAGTCAGCAAAAGTACCATTCAATTAGCATGACGCGATGGAGATTCTTTGAGTAGGATAAAAAAAAAATGGTGGGGGGCGATAACACCAATGAAGGACTAAAAAAATTATTTTAAGTCTAGGTTGTTGATTAAATAGTTCTTGCCGCATCATGACTATTTGAGAATAGTAAAATATCAACTTACTTGTTTTTGGAATTTGGTTGACAGAGGATGAGAGCTACTTAGTTTTGCTCTGATTGTGAAAAATGGTAGTCACCACTCTGATATATATATATATATATATATATATATATATATATATATATATATATATATATATATATATATATATATATATATATATATATATATATATATATATACATTACATTTACGACGAGGAATGTCTGGACCAGCGGTGTACAGTTCCATTATCACTTCATTTCTTTCTTCATAAAGTCTAAAAATTACCAGATCGTAGGATGAGAAGCGTCGATCAACTCGCTGAATGAGAGATGCCAGCCATCATAAGAAGTGTTTGTTTTAGAGTCACCTGGCTTGCCAGCGTCAAAACAATTCAATGAAACATGAACAAATCGACGAGGTCGATGTACAGAACGACGCTTTTGGCGTCCAGTTCTGCGTAAGCTAAGATAGGCTGGGGCTTCTTCAGGATAATCCTTATAATAGAAATAAGTGCCTCAGTGGCGTGATCGGTATGGTCTTGGACTGCCATCTCAGTGGCCGCGAGCCCGATTCTCGGTCATTCCATTGAGGTGTTAGAGATGTGTATTTCTAGTGATAGAAGTTCACTCTCGACGTGGTTCGGAAGTCGCGTAAAGCCGTTGGTCCCGTTGCTGAATAACCACTGGCTCCATGCAACGGAAAAACACCATACAAAAAAACAAAAACATAATAGAAATTAAATATTCAAATAAGCCTACTACTTCTAAAACCGGCACAGATTCAATTGCTGCAATCGTGCGCATTTTTAATGCAAATTCTGCGCCAGTCTCGTATAACTGTTGTAAACCATTTGATTGAATGGATCCTAATAAACATTTGGAAAAATCAGTGACTGAACATTTCCAAAACTTTCGTTCAGTGAGCGCCGATGCTTTCAACAAACAAGGTCTTTCTTTATGAAGCTTAGATTCAACAAGAAAACTCATAAGCAGTTTTCATAGTATTATGATATTGGTTTTAATTGCCACAATAAAATTCTAGACAGTCATATTGTATTAGTTTTACACCTCAATGCTAAAAAGAAAAATAAAGAAATAAATACAAAATCATTACTGTAACTAAATCGCATCCACCATCTACAGTGTGGAAAGACAATGAAATTATCTTGAAAATATTTTTGATATATTTGTTATAGGAAGATTTGTATTTTTTATCACATTTCTTACCTACTTAAGAAATAATAGTTTAAGGGTAGTCTCCACTTTGGGGGGGTCCCGATTGTAAAAAATCGTAAAAAATATTTGCCAAAAATACTCTAATCAAGACAGGCTAATGAAATGTTCAGGCATTATTAGCACTATAATAATGCATATTCTCTGTGATTTTTATCATCCTACAGGGAAAATTAATGATTTTATGAAAAAAAATGTGAAAAAAACGGAAATTTCCGGGCCCTCGTACTGAAGGTTATTTGGTGATTGGTGAGAAACTACAGTCTTGAATAGAAATTCGGTCTGACAGAATGTTGGTATATCCACCTGGAACATGCAAAAAAAAATTATCAAAATAGAACAGTAAATAAGCACGTAATAACAAAAAAAAGAGCAACAACTTCGTAAGTTCAGCGAAAGCCCCGCCGAAAAATCAGACTATAGCTAGGAAGAAATGTTAAAAAAAAATTCAAATCTCGATTTAGGGACAAAACCTTTTGAGAGTTTGTAGTTATTATGTCACTTGATAGCCTAAAACATCTAAAAATTATATTATTTAGGACAATCAAAGAAACCCCCCCCCCCCCACCCCCCCCCCCCAAAAAAAAAAAAAAAAAAAAAAGGGTGGGGGTGTTTTTTCTTTGATTGTCCTAAATAATATAATTTTTAGATGTTTTAGGCTATCAAGTGACATAATAACTACAAACTCTCAAAAGGTTTTGTCCCTAAATCGAGATTTGAATTTTTCCTGAATATTTCTTCCTAGCTATAGTCTGATTTTTCGGCGGGGCTTTCGCTGAACTTACGAAGTTGTTGCTCTTTTTTTTGTTATTACGTGCTTATTTACTGTTCTATTTTGATAATTTTTTTTGTGCATGTTCCAGGTGGATATACCAACATTCTGTCAGACCGAATTTCTATTCAAGACTGTAGTTTCTCACCAATCACTAAATAACTTTCAGTACGAGGGGCCCGGAAATTTCCGTTTTTTCAAATTTTTTTTCATAAAATCATTAATTTTCCCTGTAGGATGATAAAACTCACAGGGAATATGCATTATTATAGTGCTAATAGTGCCTGAAAATTTCATTAGCCTGTCTTGATTAGTGTATTTTGGCAAATATTTTTTACGATCGGCACCCCCCAAAGTGGAGCCTTCCCGCTAATTCCCTTTGCAATTACACTGTTGTTAATGATAAGGCTTTGCTCCCAAGCCTAGGTGCGTTAGTTTTTTTTACTTGCTAAAACAAGTTACTCATAACATTCATATCACTATGCAAACAATTTCAGGTGGGAATACATACGAAGTGATTTACGTATTCATGAATTTCATGTTTTCTTTATGAATCAATTATATGCCAAAATCAAGCGGAAGGACTCTTAAGAAAATAATGTTCTTTGTTAGTTTTTAAAAAATCTGTTGCATAACCTTGACATTAATACTAACATCCTTAAATCAATAATTATCCGTTAGATATAACTTGAAGAATTTTTATCTTTTATTATTTCAAAGAACAGATAGTCTATAGAAATAAATCCTTTAGTAAACTAGATTGTATCTCAGAAACCTTAGATTTTTTTTTGTTACGCCTATATTTCATCAGTGCAACATTTTGGTAGTTTGCACATAGCCTAAGACTCCAAATTTCAAAGAAAGTTATTTGTAATCCATATAATTATTTAAAAAACATGTTTTTATGACTCTTGAGCATATTGTTTTATGCAGCAGAGGTAGTTAAATGACCACTATTTGTAGTAAGTTGTGTGAGTTGGCTTTGGCAACACTGCAGTGGGAAAAAGTATGTGCATTTAATTCATTTAAAAAAAAATTCAAATGATAGGAAGTTATATATATATATATATATATATATATATATATATATATATATATATATATATATATCCCATATTTGTTGCTAAGTCTTAACGTGTTTTTATTACAGTGTTGTATATGCTAAATATGTGAATTCACGGCTAACATTATTTTTCCTATGGTTTAAGAGATACATACACACACACACACACACACACGCACGCACACACACACACACACACATATATATATATAATATATATATATATATATATGTGTGTGTGTGTGTGTGTGTGTGTGTGTGTGTGTATGTATCTCTTAATCCATAGGAAAAATAATGTTAGCTGTGAATTCACATATTTAGCATATACAACACTGTAATAAAAACACGTTAAGACTTAGCAACAAATATGGGATATGTTTTTTTACGTATATTTTATTGTATTTTAATTACACAGGAAAATTGTAAACATCTTGATTATTTCCGTTCGTGTCAACATATAAAACATTTGTTATATGTAAAATGGTTATTTTCAATTTTGATTAAGGACAGCATAACATGAACATATATATTAATGGCATTTTTTCTGTTCAAGAAGTCATATGAATCACTAAAGCGCATTCATAAAAAGACTTATTCAACAGCATGTGCAAAGATAAAGTTAAAAACGTCCATATTATTCGAGAACTGGACTTCAAAGCTGGAATGGAATGGTGTCATTCGGGATTTTCAGAAACTATTGGCCAAAATGAAGAGCCTGAAAAGGGTCAGAGATTCTCAGCAAAGTCTCTGTAAGCGCTTATTTCCACTTGAGATAGACATCAAATAACGGCAAAGGTTTCAGCTATATGAATTTAGTTTTATTTCCTGTTTGATCTGTAGAATTTCCTTTTATGTTAAGAATCAATTTTTAGTCTTGTTAGGGACATCGGCTCTACAACAGATGGAAGAAAACTTCGACACAAAGCCATTTTTAATGACATTATTTGCCATACTGACGAATATGTGGAGATTATTTTTTCGTTATGATTTATGTTAAAGAGTAATTAGCACTTCAGAACCTACTAATGATTTTAAAGTATCCACACGTCAAAATGGCAATTAAGTCCATCTACAGCTTTGAACCGATTTTAGTGTATCCGAATGTAATGTGACCAATTTATATATATATATATATATATATATATATATATA
>NC_061095.1:34097522-34100022 GCF_015104395.2 Macrobrachium nipponense | reverse complement strand
GAAATAAAAAGAGATTTTCTTTCTCGTGAATGAAGAGTAAATGGTAGTTGACATGCATGGGATGGGTGTATGTTTTCCTTATGCCTTGGAAGACACAAATATAATGGGGACACATAGATTATTATTTTTTTTTATTGTGTTGGAGGGATTACTTTGAAATGCCGATGATTGTTGTTGTATCTGGTGTTGGTTGTGTGGGTTCAGCATTACTGGTGTATGTAATTTGAATTACGCCCTTACTTGAGGTCTTTGCAAGGGAATTATTACTGTGGAGAGTTATTATCATTATTAATAATTGTTATTGTATGAGATGTGTCACGGGAGGTTGCTTAAGTATAATTATCATTACGGGAGACTTGTTTTACGAGAGATTTGAAATTTTTCATGGGAGATTATTTTATAACTATTACAGATAATTATATTGTGGAGAATTATTACAATGAATTAATGGGAGAAATCTTGTGTTAATTGTTTGTTGAATTTTTGTAACTTTGGAGAATATTTCGGTCATTCATGAGTGATGAGTTTTGCTGAATCTTGATGAATTTGGCTGAATCTTGGTGAATTGTGTTGAATCTTGCTGAACTTTTGGTGAATTTTGTGCTGAATTTTTGGAGAATGGACAAGCATTAACATTGGTGATGTTTTTATGCTAATACTAGTGATTTTGATGATAGCAATTTTGGTGATTTTGCCGATGATGATATTTCTGATACTGATTTTTGTTATACTAATACGTGGGCGTTGTAATGCTATGAAGGGTGGTGAAATCTTTTTTGAATTTGGGAGGAACTAACAACACATTAGTTTTGTTTTTTTTTCCTTTTTTTTATGAGTTCAGCAGATAATTGCTTGACGTCTAATGAGTCACAGGAGATAGTTAACAATACCGTTGATTTTTCTTTTCTCCTTTTTTGGAAGTTAGCCATCGCTGACACAAGATTTTTTCATCATGGGTGAATTTGAATTTATTTTTTCTCTCCAGTTGGTGTGAATATATTTTTTAGTGTCTCAGTTCGTGACTTAGAGTCATTGTTCGGGAATGTGTTTGTGTTTCAGCTATCTGATGCTGTAGAGAAATATACGGGAGAATTTTTTTTTTGCATGTTTTGAATGCATACGTAATGGCACTACATTTTTTCTCTGGATATTTGTGTTCCAGAAATTGTGAGTTTTCTTGCACAATACCTTTGTTGTATTTGTGACAACTTTGTGAGAGATAGGAAACTTGGCTAAGTTTCTAGTGGCCTATGTCGTAGTGCATATGGAAATTGGCTATTTGCAGGTTCCAACATGCAGCTTGTCTTGTTTTTTATTGGTACTGATTTTTCAGGCATTTTCCTCGTGTGAGGCTAGTTCCAAAACAAAAAATATCCAGTTTAATCATAGCTCAATCATTGAAAGAACCGAATATCTCTTCATTACGTCAAGCAACATTATACTAGAAGTTGATATGCAAGCTATTTTCATACCAGAAAATGATGTCATCCATTTCAACTGCACAGAACTTACTTTCCCTCAAGCGATGAACACCGACTTGCCCATACCTTGGGTATCGCTGAGTTGATGCCCTTCGATTTGCAGAATAAGACGGCTGAAACAGAGCGCTTAGCTCGTGACCTCCTTATGACCGTTCCCCACACCAGTGTAGAAAGACGTAACCCCTTTGTACTTACCGCACTTAATTTAATTGGTTCTGTAGCACGCTTAGGTTTAAGTATCTCTAATCGTCTTAAAATTAACGATCAGAATAAGAGAATTGAAGTATTTCAGCATGAACGTGAATTAATTTTTTCTGAACTTCGTAAACAAATAGAATCAGTTAACGAGCTTATGACGATAGTGAATAAACATTCCAGTAACTTAAATCATATCCAAGACGTGCATTGTTTGCTTGCAACTTTAGCGTATTACAATACGAAAATGTATCATATATATACGAAGATTTCTCATTTCTTGTCGCCGCACTTATTACCTATCAAAGACTTAACATTAACCATAGGGAATGCGCATGACAAACTTGGTTATACTCCTTTGTTAGAAGCACATAAGATTGAGTTCTATTATAGCCTAATCTCAGTTAGTGTAGAACACTATAGAATCATGGTTAATATCCCTTTTGATCCTTCTGATGCACATGGGAATCCTATAAAGTATTACTATTTCCCACTTACATGTCAAATAGCTCATTACCAGTTATATCGAATCTGTCTGGCTACATATTAATTTCCCCTAACAAGGTAACTTTTACGATCATCAGAGACCTGGAATCGTTTGCTAATTGCTACACAGCCATGGATAAAAAGGTTTGCACGGCTAACTCCTTTGAATTCCAGAATATTTCCGAGGATTCATGAGAGTTAGACCTAGCATTCAATAGAACTTTGCCCCATACACGAGAACACTGCTTGGATCACCCGTATCCTTATGACAAGTATAAGTTCGCTCACAGGCTGAGCAACAGAACCTGGCTGAGATTCTCCCTAGGGAAATTCCGAGT
>NC_061095.1:34085022-34092522 GCF_015104395.2 Macrobrachium nipponense | reverse complement strand
TGTACTGTAATGAGAAAACGATCTCTGAGGAAGCCTTCCAAACGACTCGCCTTCCACACCCCTCCCCTCCGGAAAAATCAAGTTGATTGCAATTTCATTCCAGCGAGTGGCTGCCTTAGGCATGACATCCTCCTGGGAAGGCGAAGCATTGGGTAATCTCATTAATCTCTTCCTTCAAGTTCACGGCACACGTCCTCGATTGGGTGGGAGGATTCTCTGCGTTGCGTTCAGCAATAGATTTCGCCATCTTCTTGTTACATTCAGATCTTATTTGGTTGCGGTAGCATCCCAGAAGTGAAGACGAGAAAGTCTGATAATGAGTGAATTCCTAAAGTTTTACGGAAGCTGAATTTTTCCAAGATGACATAGGAGCTTTCATGGAGTACCAAAGTGCTCATATTGTCATAACTAATGGTAATTTAAGAGAGGGTAGAGATGATAATTGTAGACTTTACGAATCCTATAAAACGGCCTTCATACTTAAGTGTCAAGGGTAAGATAAGCTGGCCAAGGTTTGATGATGGTAAATCTAAATATGGATCTCATTGCCTTCGAACTCTCATGGTTACGCTAGAAAAAATTCTGAACACAATTTGCATATATATATATATATATATATATATATATATATATATATATATATATATTATATATATATATATTTTACCAATTTTCCCTTACAATGTTAACTATGGTTATGAAGGACTTTCCTTTCTAAACTCTCGTATTAAAGAACAAAGAGATTTGAGAAAAATTTGAAATATACGCACCAAATAGTTTTGGCAGAGTTTCATAATTAATGTTCACCTGTCAGAGACATGATTCATGCTTTATTAATTAATTTCTATTTGCAAAACATGGAAAAAATCTTATGTAATGACGTTAAGAACAGTCACTGATATCTTAAGAACTTCATGCTATGTAATTGCTCAAAACTATTTTCCATATAGCAAAATTGACGTGAACGAAACGAAGTAATAAAAAACGTCATATCAAAACCACTGACACCTATTACTAGTAGTATCGCGTCAACACAGCCTTTATATTATCATTTTAATATTAAATTGAAGGTAGATGAAGGGTTCCCTTTTTTACATTTTACAGAAAACATTGGAAACTCACAAAATCTTATAAAAAATGATAATCTTAACAGTGTGAATCATGTGACCTTACACTAATGTTTTCAGTGTCGTTATGTGTGTCATTTATCGGTCAAAGAAACATACCCTGCTCAGCGTGAGACAATTTTTGCACTGCATTTGGTGCAAGTTCCTTTTAGAGAATTATAAAAAAAAGCTTAATAAAGAGAATCACCCATAGATGAACCAAATTGTTTAAAGAACGGCACAGTTCAGAAAATGAGCCTTGAAGTGGAACTCCTCGAAGCACCACAAGAAAGGAAGACAATACAGGGCATAACACGAATTTATGCAACTGGAGAGCGAGAGATTTTTATAAATACACTTGAAATCATTGATAGGTGTTTAATGAATAAGTCTAATGAATAAGCAAGTCTACCTTTGATGGAAGGGAGATTCAGTTAGGCTCACTTTTCTTTATGGAGGGTAACATAATGAATCTCCTGTTGATAAAAAAGATTCATTGTTACCCTCCATATTTTTTTTTTAACTTTGTAAAAATAAAGCAAAAAATACATTATAAATCCAACCAGTGTTAACAAAGAACCTCATAATATTCTCTGTGTACCATTTCATCCTGATTTCATTCCTGCTGTACCCATTTTAAAATCTATTGATATTAACTTAGTAAGTATTTGAATATAATAAGGATTTGAGAAATAAACTAAGAATAGCCATCAAATTCAAACAATATTGTACAGTATTCATTGTAAAGAATGTGATAAAATGTATGTAGGACAAACTTCCAAAGATCTAAAGAGGAGATGCTCTCAGCACAAATATGCCATATCAAGATGTTTAACGAATAATGGCATGGCAGATCATTGGCTTACGACAGGCCATGCTATTAACTGGGATAATTCCTCGATGATCTTCAGGGTCCAAGATCACCGCAAAAGGAATCTGTTGGAATCTGATTCTATTGAAGCCACGTCAACAAGGAATTTAAATCTCCATCCCGGATTGTCCTTTAGTCCTCTCTCCCAGTCTCTTTTGCTTAAAGACCACGCCACCCAGATTAACAAGTTGTAACCCCGCCCCCCTTTCTGTTTTTGTATATAAAGATCTTAACTGCTATTGCATTCAGTGTGAACTGCTCTCTTGGTTGATTAAAGTGTAGCTGTCTTCCTATTCGGCTTAATATGATCTTGGTAAATAATTTATATATTATTGAGAGTAAACTTATTAGGGGGTAATTTTTCACGTCTTTTGTGTCTCCCTTGTTGCGAATTAATAATGATAAAGTTTTCCAAGCATTTTGTGTAAAGTTCAGTGAGTTTTACCATAATGAAATTTCCTCCATCTAATATTAAATCAACGGTTAGGCCATCTTCTCCTATAGTTTTGTTTCTTTTCGTGCGTTTTAATGCTTTATTCACTTCTACTGTTACTTTTGTTAAAAACTCAGGTGTTTAATTATTTCTATACACAAAGTTATTTCCTTTATCACTATTGTACAGCATTGTATAGAAATCCTCAACAATTTTTATCACTACATCTCTTTTGTTGATAACATTTCCATTTTCATCCTTTAAAGCGAATCTCTCTTGGCGCTCTGTTCCGAGTCTGTTTTGCATCAACTTGATGCTTCTTCCTTTCTTTAGCGTTTCCTCTATTTCGGTCTGATTGTGTTTACGAATGTGTTGCGTTTTTAGTTTGCTTATTGTTTTGGATAGTTCTGCTAGTTCTATTTCATCTCTCTTGGATGTTACCCTCATTTCCAATCGTTTCTTTATTAAGTTTTTGGTGTTTTCTGATAGTAATCCTTGATCTTGTTTAGGAACTTTCCCGCCTATCTCTTGTGCTGATTCCAATAAAAATTTTGTCAAGTTACTATTCATTTCTTTTTTACTTGCTTCCATTTCACCATGTAGCTGGGAGTATCTATTTTATATTACTAAACTAAACTCATCAGAGTTTTCTTTTATTACAGGAGTGTTTATTTTCGTTCTTAAAATTAGTTTCTCTCTTTTAATTCTCACCATTCAATGGTCGTTTGACTTTAACTTGTTTAACACTGTTACATCTTTGACTAAATTTACTTTTTCTCTGAGAATAAAGTCTATTTTCGTTATTCGTTTCTCCCTTTGGGCTTCTTTGTCCATTTTCTATGTTCCTTTTTTTAAAGAAAACAGTGTCCATTACTTTTAGATTGTTTTTTTTTTTTTTTTTTTTTTTTTTTTTTTTTTAACAATTTCTACAAGCATGTCTCCTCTGTCATTTCTTGTGCCTACTCCGTATTTACCTACAGCTGATACTCTTCTCTCATTTTGACCTACTTTACCATTGAAATCACCCAAAACAAATGTAAACTGAGTCTTTCGTTTTTTCAGATGTATCTCCAGATCTTCATAAAAAAATTACTATTTCTTTCTCTGTATGGGATGTTGTTGGTACGTACGTTTGAGTGATCTTCAGTTTATGCTTCTTAATCAATCCTGCAATTCTATCACTAATACTGTAAAATTCTGCTATGCTGCCTGCAAGATTTTTATTAATAAGAAAACCCAGTTCATTTTCTTTGTTCCTTTCATGTCCTCTAAAGCAAAATATAAAGGGCCTCTTTTAATATATACATACATACATACATACATATATATATATATATATATATATATATATATATATATATATATATAATATATATATATATATATGAATAACTTGATTACGAAGTATATAAAAACGTGATGCTATGTATAAACAAAGGTTTTTGCCACGAAGGAAAAAATGAAAAAGCGAGATAGCCGAGTACTTTCGGTCTTGTTCCGACCCTTTACTAAATAAAGGGTCGGAACAAGACCGAAAGAACTCGGCTATCTCGCTTTTTCATTTTTTCCTTCTTGGCAAAAAACCTATATATATATAAATATATATATATATATATATATATATATATATATATATATATATATATATATATATATGTATATATAAATATATATATGTGTGTGTGTGTGTGTGTGTGCCTGTGTCTGTGTGTAAGTGTGTAAGTGTGTGTATATGTGTGCTTATAATCACCCTTACCTGTGATTTTATATATCAAACATCACAGGGAAGAGATTGTAGATCATGATTGGTGACGGCTTTATTGCTAACTAAGCTCTCATAAAAGGAATGATAGAAAGTGATAGAAATTCATAGTTTATACTATTATACAAGCAGGACAGTATTTGCGCCTGACAGATATTTGATGGAGGGATCTTGCCCTCATTAGGTACCGTAAACAATAATAACAATAATAAACTATTGTTTGCACTAACAATTGAAGTTAAAATATGATTACGTAGAGCACGTTACCAAGAACAATATAAAATGGTATTTAATGAGCTGTTATTCGCTTTACCTATGCAATACATTAATGTAAAAATTATATTTTCCTTAAAAAGAATACCGTACAAAACGAATAAGTTTACATTTTATCTGCCTTAGTCTGCAAAGTCTGGACAAAAACAATGAAATGTTCCGATGATTACAAAGACGGTTTTGAAAAATCTTTTATTCATATTTATCTGTATCGTAACTATGGGAACCTGAGTTGTCTGTCTGATATAGATGAGTAATTGCAGAGCATAATAAATGGCGCTGGGAATCTTTATTATATGCCTGCTTGAATCTTTATTATGTGCCTGCTTTCTGCAGGCTTTGATGTCGAATGTCGTCAAGTTATCTAACTTTTAATTCCCTCTTTTACTTGTTTTGATTGCCACCTTTTGTCTTATCTGTAATTTCTGTCGCTTTTAAAGTCATACTTTATCATTCGCTCTACTCATCTGAATCACTACTCCGTTCAAAGTTCATTCCTCTTATTTGACTTTTTTGTTGTACTTTTATTATAATGTTTTCTGTCAAATTAGAAGATTTATATTCCGACGGTCCACAGGTTTTAAATTCCACAACAAGAATTGCTAGTTCAACCTCTCTCGACCTTCCTGTGTGTCCCTTTGGTCGTATAAGTACACTTGTAAACCGATGTAACGTCAAACCGCAGTCAGTTAACACACATTAACGCTTGATATTCAAATCACAAGGTAGAGTGTTCATAGTGAAGGCAGAAAGTGGGAGGATTGGGGGCATCCCCAAGTAAAAGGTAAAGCTGTAAGAAACATGGCTACTCGTGAATATACTAGAAACAATTAATTCTTATTTCCTGAAGAAAAAGTTATTATAAGCAAATGATTGCTTTTTAAATTATTGTTCTCCTTGTTATATCTTTATGAAAAAATGTAACAATGAGAAGGATGGTTTAAAAAGAAAACATTTGTTAACTTATAATACCTTCTCTTCAGGAAATGAAAATTATTTGTTTCACATATTTTTACACATTATCGGAGATTAGAGAGAGTTAACAAGAACAAACTTGTGGGAGACCAATTAATTTCAACATATTTCTTTATTTCGACGTTTCGTAATAATTTCTTTATTACATCATCAGGGATCTGTTGCATAATAAATGAATTACTAAAAAAAGTTACTATAAAAATTCAAAATTTCATAAGAAAATTAAAATTCAATACATTACAGCTAAAAAAAATCACACACACACACACACACACACAAAAGAACCAAAGGCCGCTGACCAACCTTATGTGGAGAATACAAAAGACAGAATGCTTACAAAGAAAGTTAACTTAGGTAAAGTTGAGTAGAGGAGGTTTGGGTATTTAACTGTGGGACTAGTTGTTTAATAAACAATGACACGAGTATAGGCAATTCGTGAGGATTAGCTGTTTGGCCTATTAAACTGAAATCACTTCTTTCGATGTAAGTTTTACAGATTTTGGAATGAGCTCTGATATTAGAATGTTCTGGGTTGGAGAGCCTACAACCAGTGCGAAAGCTAATTCCCCGAAGGGAGTCGTTTCTGACCCGCAGTAACCTCCTCGTGGATCCGACATATGTCCTTGAGTTACACTTAGGGCAAGTATACTTATCACCACGTTAGAGGACAAAAAAGGGCTTAATCAATCCTTGTGGTTACAAAAAGAACCAATGGTTAATGGATTTTTGGGAATTAATTTTAAATTGATCGCACCATAGTGATTATTGATAATTTGTAAAAAAACGTTTTCTAAAAGAATCGTCGTGTAAAAATGGAAATTTGGCGTAAATGTTTAACTTGGGTACTGTTGAAGGTTTCATGACAATATCGAATGCATTATTCGTACTGAGAGATTTAGATCATCCTATTAAATGGAGTCAAGCAAGAGCCTTAATCCCATGTAATGACACAGTTAAAAGGAATATCATTGAATCTTGTTTCATCAAGTCAAATAATGGAAATGGTCTAAATTTAAGTCTTGGTTTATTTAAACTTAATACCTTCATAATGAAAATATTTGTAGATAAATATAAGCAACAAAATTAATATATTCAGTTTTTATATGTTTTGGACTGTATTTACATGTTTTGGACTGTACCGATACTTTGTAGTTTCTGTTAGGGTTAAATCTATGTTTAGGTTTGTGACCGTGTGATATCCGATAATCCTGGATTATCTCTTTAATTTTTACCTTTTTGACAATTAACCATCTGGTATTCGCCTTGATGCTCTTGATTACCTGGATTAACTTTCTCTCCAACTGTATTTCATTCGTTCCTTGACAATGATTTAATAAAGACGAAAGCGCTTGGATTTCTGCCAATCATTTTCCTGTGGTATTCGCTTATTTAATGAAGTCATGTACATCTACTGTGATTTTTTAAGTGATATTTATATATATATATATATATATATATATATATATATATATATATATATATATATATATATATATATATTAAACATAGAAGACAATGTTTGGTAGATGACCGAGTGATTTAATGATAGCTATAAGAGATAATAGTAGACAGGGTAGCGTAAAAACAGAAAAAGAGAATAATCAGAGTACAGTGAAAATAACGAGAAACAGAAACAGAAAGAGAGAGAGAACTGAGCTTTGGTGTGTGAGTCAAATTTGATCAACGAGCCATAGTCACAGGACTTTGGCGAGACGGAAAGCGGCAACAGCCATAACACCCTCGCAATTGAAATCTTATGACCGCCATAAGATCTTTGACATGTGACATCGCACCAGACTCACTCGGCTTCTATCGATAATGAAACTCCACCTCCAGGAGATGTTAACATGTTAAATTAACTGACTCCGCCTGGAAGAGGAGGAATTAACATGTTAACCCCACCTAAAAGGGGATGGAAAAAGAAGAGAGAATCCGCTCCACAAATCAAGAATCCGTTGGGCGGAGAACTAGAATATTACACTGCCTTAGGAGGTTGGGCCAAATTCGATCCTGGGGTAGCTGATTGCAGACCGCCAGAAGAACAAGAGAGAGGACCGGCCGCCATCGTACAGTAAAGAAG
>NC_061095.1:34075374-34084522 GCF_015104395.2 Macrobrachium nipponense | reverse complement strand
TACAGTAAAGAAGCCCCCAAACTTTGGCAAAACTGTGCAAAACTTTTGGCCAAGTGGTCCTAACCAGATTTGTAAACTTGTAGGTGTAACTTATATTCTTTGCAATAGTAAAGAAAGAAATTCTGCCGTTCGTCTCATTCCAACTTCTCCAGAGAGACTAATATTACTAATCCAGAACTAACATTTAAGGAGAAGCATAAAGCCGAACCTAGAACCAGACCGCAGAACGAATCATCTAGAAGAAGAAGCAGGTAAGAGAACATACACTCGAACACTCTACAGACGTATAACACTACCAAAATAGGATAAGAGCGTGAATTGAAACCCAGTGACTATATCACGTTTTTTTACTACTGAAACTGGGCTGATGATCGCTATCGAAGGATAGAGTACCTAAGCTTTTCATTGGGAAAAAAGGATGACACAAGGGAGTAAGAATTTCTCGGTTGATACCTGATTTCCTCAGTGTTTATATATTTGCCACAGAGTCAATCGACAAAGATAATTTCTTACCTTTTGTGCTAGAGACAAAATGGACTATTTCATGTCAATTAGGATATTGACGAACGACGCCCCTCTGTTTTGTGTATACCTGACTCAAAATAATATTTTTTTCTCGTTACTTCACAGGTTTTTGTACCTTGATCAATATGTTATAGCTGTTATTTTTACTTTGCTTTTGATTTTTGCTATACCCTTTATTCCCACGGCCCTCTTTCCCCCTCCCCCTATTTCTCTGTTTAAAAAGCAGCTTCAGTAGAAACAGTATTTTATAGCAGCCATAAGAAAGTAATAATCGAACAAGAAGAAATTTGATCATTTCAAAGTTGATAAATTGCCTTAATGGTTCAGAATGTGTTTAAACAATACTGTGAAAATTAACTATCAATACCCAAACCCTCATTACGAGTTAAATTGTACGTCTACTGAAACGTTCCATTTTGCCTCTGTTGAGATCATACTGAAATGGGTAACGGTCAGTCGATTGTGGCTGATCGTTTTCAGTGGGGATACTGGCTGGCAGCAAAATCATTGCTGGAAACTGAAATTTTTACCAAACTCTGGAGCCAGGTCCTCTTCGAAGCACATTATATAGTTTAAAAAAAGATAGATAGATAGACAGATTGACTGATAGACAAATCGATAAATACAAAGGAAACTTTCTGATTATGTGAAAATTATTAGAAAGAACAAAAAGTATTTATTTTTTCTCTCATTTTCCGAAGAACTGAAATTCAAAGGAATTATATTTCTCAAACCAACTGTATTAATGACTCTTCATGCTTCGCTTGCTGGTATTGTTTCTCTCTCATCCTCCTCGATGGTAGGTAAAACACTCCTCTTGCATTTTTCTCTCCTCGTCTCCTCCTCTCGCTTTGTTGTGGGAGACAAAGCGTTTGTCGTGGAAAGCGGTATGAGCGTGGAATCGTGTGGGCTTTCCCCCAAGAGTCGGGGAGAAAAAGAGTTATTGTTTTCTACACATGCACAAGATACCTATATATATATATATATATATATATATATATATATATATATATATATATATATATATAATATATATATATATATATATATATATATATATATATATATATATATATATATATATATATATATATATATATATATATATATATATATATATATATATATATATATATATATATATATATATATATATATATATATATATAAAAAGAAGGCCTGGCTAACTGAAACAATTCCCACAAATGAACAGAGAAATGAGTCACTTCTCTTCAAACCTATACATATTTGTTCCACAAATTCAATAGTCAAACGTAAAGGAAATAGTTTCTTAATTTCGTACATACGCAATCGGGCTTATCAAAATTGGTAATAAATCGGCTCACATGATTCCGACAGTTCCTTTCAAAAGAATATGGCTTCCATAAACTCACATTAAAACCGAAATGATAATACATTTTATGAATGAGTCCACAAAACAAAATGTTAACAATTCTCGTGTATCCAACATCAGAGGAAAACAGTTCTCTGTACAGAAAAGGAAGTTATTAGTGCTAGTTTTCAACGACTCTCGCCTCTATTGTTCATGTTCTCAGACCCTACTGTGGTCTTTTATGCCACCCTTCATTTTCACTCCAAGGTTGGACCGATAGTGCCCCAAAAATTCTATCTAAAACCCCCAGGGAAGGGGTGAATATATATCTATGGGATATATATATATATAAATATATATAATATATATATATATATATATATATATATATATCTATGTACTCTATATATAATATATATATATATATATATATATATATATATATATATATATATATATATATATATATATATATATATAATATATATAGTATATATATATATATATTATAGATATATATATATATATATATATATATATATATATATATATATATATATATATATATATATATATATATATACACATATATATAATATAATATATCTATTATATATATATATATATTGCTACGTCTATAGAACGCCTCGCCTTCCCAGCAGAGTTTTTAGTGATATTTAATTATAAAAGTAGCAGCCATGCCTTCTCCTAAGCAACTGTTGTTGGGAGTGGGTATGTCGTAGGGAAGATATTTCCGGTCTGACGGAAGCTTAGGGTAAGAGAGGCAAGTCACAAGAGTAGCTAGGCTTCGAGATGATTTTAGGGACTTCTACAATAAGACCTATTTTCCTACCCAATTTGCTGGCGTTGTGTTTACCACCTTTCAGGCAATGCTCGAGGCGGTTTTTGGAAGCCCCGTGATTCGAAAACAACCAGTATCGCTCTCAGTCAACTGCAGTCGGTAGTCCAAGACGGATGTCCACCACCCGGCCAGCCTCCCAAACTTAGGCCTACCCACGACGTACTGGTGGGCACGAACCCCAGACCTGAACCGAGGTCAGGCCGCATTCTTCTACAAGGATACACTGAATATTGCATAAAGGTACGTCTGAAAGTGTAAACTTCAACCCAGCACCTTTTACTACCATACGACTCTTGCTAAAATTCATTTTCAATTCTCATTTTTACCCCTTCTACATCAAAAGCCCTTTGTCCTCATCGGGCCACGTGCTCCCCTTTGTGACTTGTTAAAGACCAAGCTTTCGTGCATACCTCAGTGAACCATCGAGTTTACCTTCCCTAATGTTAGAGAATTAATCAGCCTTAATCAAGCAAGAAGTCATTTTTCCTTTTATCTCGTTTAATCTGGGATTCTTTTCCAGATTCCATGAGTCACGTGCCGTCTCTCTGCCTGCAAGTGTGCATTACCCCAAGTGTATGAAAACCAGCTATAACAGCTCAATGGAGCCATCATTTACCTTTTCTCCAGCCCAGCACGGGCCTTTTAGTAAATAAATAGCTTTAAGTAACGAGCTGAGTTTTCTGGCGACCTTCCTCTAAAGAAATTAATAATAACTGTCAGTTTACGGTAAGTTAAAGCAATTCCCTCTTGAAATCCCTCAATCACTTCCGTTTACGTATCTAGCCTCTCTCAAGGCCCGCTATATACGTAAAATTGGCGAATCTTGCCTGGATTGAACCTAGCTTGCTTAAAAAAAAGCTTGTAAATCGCGTTATCCGTTGTAAAACGTAAACTGTAAATTATTTTACAAAAAGCAAATCAAGCACACTTGCAGGGAAAGAAGACACACTGGCTCATGGTAAGGTATTCCATTCATTAATATGATTATTCTATAACCTATGTTAGATTAAGGTACGTTTAAGTATTTTTATTGTAAAGTGTTTTAAACAAATGTGAAGGTAGAAATCTTATTATTGTAACGGCCAGAGCGCCGAGCGAGTTCGGTTATTTTGTAAATCGCATTGTTGTTGTAGGAGCTCACACGAACACGTGTTGCAGATAGATGCCAGAAAGGACCAGATCAAACTAGGAAGTGCTTTGCCAGGGTTTATTGCTGTATTAGAAAGCCTAGTTAGTTAGGAGTAGTTTTACTAATAGTTACGGCAAAAGAAGTGTACAATTCTTTTTGTCTGTGATATGTTAGGATATTCATTTTTTAACTTAGTTTTTCATTCCAAGTGTTGGTAACGCTTACCTCTCAGCTTAAATTCAGCTTAGAGCACTCTCGCGCCTGCATTATCTAAACAATTTAAGCAAAGCAACGTAAGTCTCGAAGCTTTAACGTAATAATATTAATCTCGGTACTAGTATCTATCGTCCTGCCAGAGAAATTAACGTAATTTGTCTTGAATAAGAAAGTAGAATTTTGTGTTGTAAATTGCCTTCGCATTTACAGAGAATCAGCTGATTCGCCATCAATGCTAGCACACCGTGGTGCTAACCCGCTCTTCTCGCCTCACGTGTTTCACCTCGCATCGCTCACTCGCGCGCTGAGAGAAAATTTCATTTCACTTAACGTAACCTCATTTACAATTGTTTGCTAACATCGTTTTCAAATCCTTACCATAATTTTTCACTTGTCCTTACGTAAAGTTAACGTAAATCTTAAAAGTAGAGTCACTTGCAAGAATTGTTAACGTAAAACGCGTCTTTGTAAATTTCATATTGAAACGCAAATCATTTCATAAGCGCAAGCCGCTAACATTAACGTAAACATCGTTCACCGCGAGCGCATTATCATTTTTCATAAAACGTTTTCAAAAGTAATTCTTTCAGTAAACGTTAACGTAAGTAAATCATTTAACGCAAGTTGCGTCATATTAAACTAACATTAGTAGTTCAATTCAAATATAAGGGAGTTCATTCATATATCATTTTTCACCCTCTCCGAGAGAGAGAGAGAGAGAGAGAGAGAGAAAGAAAGAGAGAGAAAACCAGAATCCATTATTCACGAAGCCAAGAGTACTACATCTTACCATTAATTATAGCATGCAGAATTAACATTATTTAGTCTCTTGTGTCTTTCATTTACACAGCGTGATACGTACGCGCATGTGTCCATTGCAGTTTGCAAGCATTTATTTATTTCATTTATCGAGTACTTCAGCGAGTGACTGAGCATTTCTAAAATTTCCATTACCTGTCGTTGCCCGAGTGGTCTTTTCATTTTCTTTATCACGAAAGACTTGCGTATACCGCAAGCACAATTCGCACAGTGTGCCACGCAAATTCATTACTTCCAGACAGGGAAGTCGTTACCAGTTTAGGACTGGCCACCACCAGTGCACGTCAGGTCTTATCATTTTACAGTGCCTCCACTAATTCTTGACACTGTTCATCGACTGGCTGCTGAAGTAACTCCCACCTTTTACTTTCTCTCCTCCACCGTTACACTCTGCCATGAGCAGTGGCCCTTTCACTTCGGTATACTTAAGTATACTGCATCTAGTGTCGTCCGACGGGACACACCAGCACGATACCAGTGCTCCAAACAAGGAGCGCCTCCTCATAAGTGCCATTGCACCTGTACAGGCCGTACAGGTAGCCATTCTACCTGCGTGTCCGTCCTGCGGAACGCCCCTTAGTGTGACGTGCGCCGCACACTCCATTTGATTTGTCCGCCTCATCAGAAGGTGCCACTCCCCAAAGTGCCACAGAGCACCCAGTCCTTTAAGGTTTTTTTTCATCCAAGCCTCTACTGCAGCCTAAGGAAATGGAAAATGGCTTCTGCTGCCCAACCACATATATCCATGGAGCTGGAAAGGCTCCAGACCCTCATGGCTCTGGGCACGAACGCCGGTTACACTGGGCAGGAACTCACCCAGTGGGTGAAGGGGCAGGTGGATGATCTACTCCTGCAAGAGAGGGCCGCCAGAGAAGAGAGAGGAGGAAAAAAGAACAGAGAGGAAGGAAAAAGAAGCAGAGAGGAAGGCCGAGAAGAAGAGAGGAAGCATGAGCTAGCTCTCAAGGAGAAGGAGCTCGAGGTGGAGAAGGCACGACCAGGTGAACACCGAAGCCCTAGCCATGCAGCCAGCCCGTCCCCGCCCCACGCCTACAGTGTCGTCCACCCTATTGCCAGCATTAACGCTCTCATCCCGAAGTGGACTGAGGATGAGCCCGAGGCATGGCTTGGAAGAAGTGGAAGCCTTATTCGGAAACTACCCTACCACTGAGATAGAGAGGGCCGCCCTGCTTGCCAAGCACCTGGACGGCAAGGCTAAGACTGCCCTCCGCTCACTGGATCAGGGTCACGAGGGGACCTGGTGGAAGTTCGCCGGGTCATTACAAAGGCCTATGAAATCACCCCGGAGAGGTGGAGGCAGTGTTTCAGAGGTCAGGCAAAGGAAGTTGGTTTGGGCCTGGGAGATTACTCCTACCACAAAATCCAAGCCGGAAAGCGCTGGCTCGAGGCCATGTTTGCACCCGAGTTCCAGGACTGTTTTAACAGGATCATGCTGGGAAGACCTCTACCAGTGTGTACCTGGGCCACTCGCAGTGCACCTTAACGACAAGCAACCCAAGACACTTGCGGAAGAAGCTTGTCGCCTGGCTGACGACTGGGAGACCCTTTCAACCCCTCTCACAGCACCGCCCACCCCCGACGCATAGTGACCCACGCGTCATCTCTCTGGATCCACTCGGCCAAAGGACGCCCACCAAGGACACCCACGGACGTGCAACGTTTGCAAGAAAGTGGGTCACCCTCGCAGCAGAGTGCCGCCTCAAGAGCGCTGAGAGCCACAACCCTCCTCAGAACCCTCCTAGGCCAGCCGAACGGTGCCTCAGCCTCCTCTCAAGACCAATCAGATGCCTTCCGGAGGAACCAGCCCAGCAGAGGGACTCCTGCAGAGCCTGTGGGGCTACAGGGCACTACTCCCCCGGATATCCCGGGTGCCCCAAGCACGTGCCTTCGACCCGCACGTCCACCTGATCAGTGCCACAACCCCCATCGGCCGTTATGCCCGAGTCCAGGTCTCACCCTGAGCGGGTGTGGACCTCTTCAGTCACAGTGGCACCCCTGGATGGCTCTACCCTACCTGTGACTCTGCCAGTTACGGTAGATACCGGCTCCGATCTGTGTCTTATAGACCGGGACCAAGTGCCAGCCAGTGCCACAGTTGACGAGCACATCAGGTGGGCCATGACTTGGGTCGAAGGGCAGTCCAAGACCGTTCCCACAGTCGTCCTGCAGGTCACCACTCCTTGGTGCACCAAACCTCACCGCCTAGGTGTGGTGCGTACGATTCGGCATGAGTAGGTTTCCTATTGGGACGGGACCTCCTCTGGGATGTCCCTCCCCCACACCACTCCAGGGCCAAGCTACCTCACCACCTCAAATCATGGCCAGAGAGGACTCTTCACCTGTGCCAGAGCGCACTGCCAGCCTTGGTGACTCCACAGATTCGCAACCTGTGGGGCCATCTCGGCCTTACCGTCCAATGCCACAGAAGAAGTTCTCGAACCAGTTCTGCCGAGACTGTGGCCGCAAGGGTCACATGTCTGCCAACTACGTAGGGTGCGCGAATTACAATATTCCTGCCATCGCAATGGCAGTTACCAATCCTTCGTTGCTAGGACCCCCAGCTCAGGGCCCTATAACCGTCGCACCCCTACCAAGGTCATTATCCACCAAGCATGTCAGAGCCTTTGATGACTCCGGCGCTCAATCTACCCTGATACGGGAAGATCAAATCCCCCGAGGGGCTACCATTGATAGACGGCAACTGATCACGATTGAAGGCATCAATCATAGTAAGATGATCCTTCCCACCGTCCAATTGAGAGTCGTACGACCTCACCTTGCCAAGGTATGTACACTTGCAGTGGCAAGCTACCTTCCAGGAGGTTACGACCTCATCCTAGGGCAGGACCTGAAGCTCCCATTACCAAGGGCCCGCTGAGAGGTATTGCACCTCCAGTACCCGCCACAGGTCCAGTCAGGCGCACCTCAACTCTCTGCCAGTGCCACTTGGCAGCACTGAGCAGTGGCCAACGCTCCGTCCAGCCTGGACTAGAGCCACCACCGAACTTGACCTCTGCGCCTTGGCCCTGAGCTAGCGCCGGCGCCTAACCTAACCAAGGATCCTCCTACAGGAGATCCTCCAACAGGCATGGAGCTTACCACAGCCCATGGCCAATCACTAGTTCCTTCTTCTTCATCCTTACCTCTGTCGCCCGAGGATGAACCTCCGGCAGACCTTACCTTTGTACCTCCTCTGGAAAACCAGGAACTGCCCACCAGGAGTCAGCCTGGAGTTTTCCCCTCACGACGGTTGTCGCAGCAGCCGGAGTGAGGGCCTCCCCTGCAGTAGGTTCCACCTCTACGACGGTTGCTGCAGAGACCGAAGTAGGGTGTTCTCCTGAAATCCTTCAGGCTACCACTGCCTCTGCTCCTGCCGGCGTTTCTGGCCTTTCCCCAGAGTCGGTGCCTCCGTCTACTCCTAGGACTGGTATAGCCAGGTCCTGGAGGAATAAGAAGAAGAAGAAGGGACGTAACCAATCATTAACAAACTAACCCAAGAGCCACATGCTCTCCTTGACACCTGTGCCCGAGGTACAGTGTCGCATTCATTTGCAGAATGATCCTGGCACCTACCCGGAGAAGGTTAGCCAGCCTGATCTCTGCCAGTAGCACTAACCCTCTAACCCCTAGAAATTGTGATACTAACCCTCACTTAAATATAATTACCTCATTGCATTTCCCTCCTGGTCAATTAACCACTCATCATCCCCCCGCATCATTACCTCTCATTATGTATTTTAACAATTCCGTCGCTGAACTACTGCTGTGCGTACCACACTCTGGAATGATTGCGTCTTCATTTAACTGTATTGAGTAGGTTAGGCTAATGATTTAGTACCAGGGCATTAGGTTAGTAGCAAGTAGAATTTTCAAGTAACCTTATCTAGGGGTAGAGTAGACTGTCGTCACAAGACAACCCGTAGTTTATTAATTAGGCTAGACTACATCACTACATTAATTAGTACACTTAGCATCTTTGCCTATAAGTTAGGTAGGCCATTGTAGTCAGCCGTATCGCTGCTCAAAAAACTTCAGTTAGAGTAGGAGAACTGGTGGGTAGTCGAGGCGATCAACTTATTTAGCCAAGACCTTCACGCCCGAAAGGGAGTGAATGCCTTCTTAACAAGGGGAGCTGCTACGTCTATAGAACGCCTCGCCTTCCCAGCAGAGTTTTAGTGGATATTTAATTATAAAAGTAGCAGCCATGCCTTTTCCTAAGCAACTGTTGTTGGGAGAGTGGGTATGT
>NC_061095.1:34040374-34067874 GCF_015104395.2 Macrobrachium nipponense | reverse complement strand
TACTCTAATGGATTTTAGCAAATGTATGACTCGGAAGCAGGTAACTTGAGTGGAAAGTTTAAAAACTGAAGTGATAATGGAGAAATGAAACATTAATATTCTTCTTAATTTGCATACCACTCCTAAGTAAAAGCTTACTTCGTTCCATTGCTACCTTAGTAAAATGTTAAATACATATGTAACAAACATATAAATAAATAAATAAATATATATGTGTGTATATATATATATCTATATACTATATATATATGGTATATATATATATATATATAGATATATATATATATATAATATATATATGATGATACTATAATATTATATATATATATACTATATAATATATATATCTATATATATATCTCTATATCTATATATATTAGTATATATATATAATATATATATAAATATGATATATATATATATATATCTATATATATATATATATATATATATATATATATATTATATATATATATATATTACTATATATAGATTTATCTATATATATATATATATACGTATATAGCAGTTCTCAAATACCAAAGATAAAACTGAGGTAATTAAAATATGACTATATTTTGAGTGGTATGAGGATGGACTTGACACCATGGTTGTCAAGCCCCATAAATAAAATTTTAACTCCTCTATATCTGAAGGACATTGAGCACAATCTAGGCTCTGGAAAACATGACTGAGGCAACATTAAAAATTCTCCACACTGCTTCCTCAGAAAGGCTTTAGCCAAAACTTCTGTCTGCTGTTCAGGGTAATACGTAGCAGTTCCTGTTAAGCAAGATTATATACAACATTAAACCATGGCTCATCTTCAAGATGAAACTTGAGGGTTTGAAAAGTAAGTCTCCTCTTAGTAATAGTGCTAAGATGATCATTCAGACACTCAGTAATATTCAGACCTTTACAAATATCACTCCAACTGAACTCAAAATGATCATGACGAGCACCATATAAATTGTTCTTCATACTAGCTTGAAAGGCTAAGACAATATGGCTGCCAGATGAGCATATATTTTCTATTTGCTTTATAAATTCCATTATTAAAGATGGAAATTCGTAGCTTTCAACAGGGAAAAAAAACAAAAACACCCGATGGACGTGCAAACGGGCACCAAAATATCACATATTTCTTTAATATTACACCTCCTTAACAAATCAGAAATAGAAAGATGTCCCTTTCGGTGCCAAGAGAACATTCCCTCTGCCAACTTGTGCAAAGAGCTCTACAAAAAGAAAGTGTTCCCACTCAATAGGCTCGCTCATCCATCCACCAGAATATCGACGTAGCAAGTAACAGAAAATCCGTATAGCACGGAGCAAAATAAAACAAACAAAAACAAAAGTAGGAAGAGGGGCATCAAGTGCCAAACGAGCAAAGTGACACGTCACTCAGAGTTCGGTGTTACAGAATTCCTTTGCACCAGACGACACTTCGGCCAACTGCATACAGAGGTAATGTGATCTCTATCAATTCTCTCATATTTTCTTTATTTTTGGTGGTTTGAGACTGGGAGAGTATTATAGGTGTTCACGATGCACGGTGATATAAGAGCCAAATGGTTTTGGTGATTTGGTGAATAAATATTTCGTTGAGGAAAATGAATCGTGATACAGATACTATACACTTATCTGTTTTTGCCATATTCTTTAGACTCCTTAATTATTGTTATTATTATTATTCTAAGAAAGGCAAGATTGTGCTAATTTTATCATAATTTCTTTAGGAAAAATAACATTGAAATACAATGATTATCCAATATGGTGATATAGAACCATATAGAACCCAATAAAAATACATTTTTAAATTGGCTAAAAATTTCTACATTTTGAAAATATTTTCATATTTTTCTGGGGTTGTGTATAATATCAACATTGGATTTACTCCTACTTAAACACTCAGAAACATTCATAGCTTTAAATAGCCACGATAGAATAAATGTATATATAGTTGTATACACATAGAAGTACACACACACTCACCTATATATATATATATATATATATATATATATATATATATATATATATATATATATATATATATATATATATTTATATACATACATTTATAACACTGAGTTACAAGTTGTTCATCATAAGATCTTTATCGAATCACGACCTTTTGCGTTTGGAGTCTCACGGGACTTTTTTTGATAACGGAAACCTTCTCCATGTACGTCATAATACCATCGTTTACTTCTTTTCATATATATATATATATATATATATATATATATATATATATATATATATACACATATATATACATATATATATTACATATATATAATATATATATATATATATATATATATATATATATATATATATATATATATATATATATATGCGTGCTTGTGTGTGTGTGTGTATGTCTGTACGCGTGAGTTACTGTGCGTGTGTATATTTGATTGTCTTTTGTAAAAAGTTGTATCATTAGCGTGTTTGATTCATGTAATATAGTAAAATAAATTATGTAATTATGAACAATTTGAGCAAAAATTAAACTGATTCCTTTTTAATCCTTATACTTCAAATAAACCAAATGGAATAAAGAATAAAGTTATTTGTCATTAGGAATTGCTAAAACTTACAGCTATTGAAAGGCTTAATTTTAATTCAGAATGTTTGACATAATATACAGAAGTGTTGCTTTCTATTTTAAGGAGCTAGAGAAATGAAATGTATAAACAAATGGGACTTCAGATGCAAACACACGCCATGAAACGAACATGTCCAAAAACGAACAGAAACTTCTATATATCCCTGCTATTTTCAACAGTGCAGAAATGGGGATTAAATGGACCTGGAAATGTCATTGAGAGGGAACTGCAAATGTAAGCTTTAATTAAACTCGCGATTGTGTTCATGGTAGCGTAGATCCAGCCATGTTGTTGCCAACTTTGGATCTTTATACTGCTGCGGGTTCATGATGGCTGCAACTGAATGGAGAGCAGCAGGGAAGGAACTTCTGTTTGTTTAGTTTCGTGACAATCATTATTGACGATCAAATTGCTGTTGGCCGTTGAAACTTTCTTTAGAAACGACTGAAAAGTATATGTGCGTGCATACTCTCTCTCTCTCTCTCTCTCTCTCTCTCTCTCTCTCTCTCTCTTACACACACACACACACACACATTACCATTATATTCTTGCTCCTATAACCATTAACGATTATACAGTTAAAAATACGTATACTTTTGTTATAGAGATATGGAATAAAAGTTTTTATAATTGTGTTCACGAATATATCTATAGCTGAAACCACTGATAATTCATATAGAGATTCTGATAAAACTAAATTTTACAAAAGCTCGGCTTCATAAACTTTATCCTTAGCAACAACCGACTGTTTCTTCATATTCAATGGAAAGATTTATAAGCAAACGAATGGGGTTGTCATGGCAAATCCAATGGGCCTAACGTTAGCTAATGCCTTTCTTGCATATCATGAGGTAGATGTTTAAAAGAATGTCCTGTTTCTTGCAAACCACTTCTATATAGACGCCATATAGATGATACTGTTTCAATTTTCAGATCTCCCACTCGCATTCCTTTGTTTCTACATTTACGTCAGAAACTGAGACTAAGGGAAAGCTGGCTTTCAGGATGTTCTCGTAACCCCCAACTTTCACTGGACTCTCAACCAAGTTTTCATCTTTAATCCCTTTGATTTTAAGAGAAACAGTGAAAACTTTAGTGACTACGGCATTGCAGATTTGTTCCGATTATTTCAGCTTACATTTTGAGTTTCCTTATAGCCAAGATATTTTTTTTCATAATGGAGTAGGTTTTAAATTTATTGGCACATTCATTGGTAAAAAACTCCAAAAACTCCACATCCCCAAATGTGACAGTAAACAAAGCTACTATTTGTTATTCCTTGCCTTACATGGGTACAAGCAGTTTTTCCTTGAGAAACAGATCATCTAAATTACGAATGGAATTTTACCCTCAAGACAGTCTGAGTCATATTCAGGCTTAAAAAATATAGTACAAAAGTTTTTCAAGTTCAAAGACGCTGTCCCCAAAGAACTACAGTCATCTGTAGTCTCTAAATGTACGTGTTGTTGCTCTAATGTAACTTATATTGCAAAATGAATTCCTCAGTTTCTGTTACTTGCCTTTGAACATCCAGGCGATGGATGAGAACAAACAGGCCACTTAACAAGAAGCATTTAGTGACATTTGTGAGCATTCCCTTCAGAATGACCATTCTCTGAGCATGGATTCTCTTTCTATATTAGCCAGTCGGTCTAGTGATATGGAGCTAACCACAACTGAACCATTGTCTACCATCGGAGAAAAACCATCACTCTATAATAATGAACGGTCTGTTGAGTTGGTTTCTTTTAATTCGGTGTCTATCTTATGTAACTATCTTTGTATTTGGCTTTTTTTTTCCTCTCTTGACTTTTGTCTTTATAGATTAAACTGTACTGTCCAATTTTAATTCTTGGTAGTTAGTTTTGATGTGTTTAATATTCTTTTATTTATATTTTAGTGCTATTTTTATTGCATTTATATGTTATTTTTAGATTCCTGATGATGGCGTACATAAGAGCCTCGAAACTAGTTGCAATAAAATGTTTTTACACAAGTACCGGTCTACCTATTCTTTATATTTATATATATATATATATATATATATATATATATATATATATATATATATATATAATATATTATATATATATATATATATATATATATATATATATATATATATATATATATATATATATATATATATATATATATGTGTGTGTGTGTGTGTGTGTGTGTGTGTGTGTGTGTGTATAGTAACCACAATGTCCTCTTAACTTCTGTAATTCTTTCTTGAATACATTTGTCACTACAAAAACTTAAGGTCCAAGTTTAAAGAAATATGAAGCTGTTTTAGAATATGCCCATTAAACAAGCTGAAAGACAAAATTCGGAAAAATGCGTTTTTCAGGATTTTAACATCATCCTTTGTGGAATCATAGGTGCTATACCAATACCACAAAGTAGACATCATTAAATATAATCAGAAATGTAATATAAACTACTACAATTTCGAATATAATAATGTTTTTTTTTATAAAATGCATTTTTTAGGAGTATAACGCGCAAAATGTGAAAAAAAAAAAGCGATATGGTGGTGTTTTTGCTCCGCCTGAACATTTTGGTCCGGGGTCTCGGATGTAATTTTTTTTTTTTTTTTTTTTTTTTTTTTTTTTTTTTTTTTTTTTTTTTTTTTTTTTTTTGTTTTTTTTTTTTTTTTTTTTTTTTTTTTTTTTTTTTTTTTTTTTTTTTTTTTTTTTTTAATATTAGGGACCTATCAGAGTCAGAGCACATCGGTGAAGGAATGATTTAGCTACAAATTTTGGATTTTAATTGGGAGCATTTTTCGTACCATACTGCCTTCACTAAGATATATATTATTATATACCATTATATAGAATTTTTTTTATATTTTAATAGTGTAACGAAAATGTTTCAAGAAATTGCTTATTCAAAAAGTTAAAAGACAAAATGAAAAATAAAATGCATTTTCAGGGTTTTAGCATCAACCTTTGTTGAATCATAGGTACTGTACTAACAAAGAAAAGTATACAGCATTATATATCATTAGAAAGGCAATTGTATCTACTTTAATCCTGAATAATAATGTCGTCGATGAAATGCATAGTTCAGGACTATAAAGCGAAAAGGTAAGAATATTGAGATTTCGTGTTTATTTTTTACCCCCTAAAACCTTTGCTAGGGGGCCCAGACTTTTTTTCCTAATACCTGAGACCTATCAGAACACATTGGTGACGGAATTATTTGGTTACACATTTTTCCCCGGTTCGGCCAGTGGTGATGCTATAATTCCCTTACTATAAAACATTATCCAGGGTGGTGACTGATCACATTTGATAAAAGTACATTTCAAGAAATCTCATTTTGGTAAACAATAACTGCTTAATTCCAATTGTAATTTTGGCTTAGCTCTTGCCTGTTATTTGGACCCTTGTATATGTAACATGTTTAAGAATGACCTTAATGGTAAAATCAATGACTTAATTACTAATATTTTTCTGTGAAAATGTTTACTTTGCCAAACACAAAATTTTTACTGTTTACCAAATTAAGGTTTATTGCATTGTACTTTTAGAACAAATTTTTTGTGTGTGGCAAGTCGTCGATCTGTATAATCTTTTAATTGTCGTCCCTTCTTCTGAGCAGTAGGACACAATCTTTTGTAAACCTACTAAATTGTACCCCTTCCTGTTTTGGATATGTCTATCAATTCTCCAGGTGCATTGGATTCCAAATACCTATTTTCCTTTATAAAGTCTATCTGTCGTTTATACGAGCTTTCTTTGTAAACTTACTTTCATATTCATATTAGTCTGCTAAGTGGAGGACGAGAGTCGAAAGGCATTGCAGCCGCACTCCATTGGTTTACTTTACGCCGTGGCTTTTGCCTTTATCTTTATATTCATCACGTTCCACATTTTCATGATTCAGTTATATATATATATATATATATATATATATATATATATATATATATATATATATATATATATATATATATATATATATATATATATGTATATATATACATGTATATATAAAACTGAATCATGAAAATCTTGTAAGGCGAAACCTGAAGCTCTCTCACAATGGCATCGTTTATGATTTTTCTAATTTCCCGTAGTCAGTCTCGGCCTCTTGCTTATGAATTCCGTAAATAGGGCGACGATATCCCTCTTCCCGTTTAATTTCATTTTCAATTCCAGTCAATATTCTCATGATAAAGGTTTATCTTTAGAAAAAGCAATTACGATCAAAGTTTTGTCCTTTTAATACATTTAATAAATAAAAAGTCATATATGGTTAAATAATCATTGAAGGTTTAAATTTGTAATTATCTATGTGAAATAGATATTCATTCTACTTAATACAGAAAATAACATCGATTTGTACCGTTGTATTTACGCATCTATAATCTGTTTAAGTTATAACATAAATGTAGTATCCTCAGTTTCCGATTTATGTGTTAATCGGTTTTAAGAACACATCCATAGATGATAGCAAAAAATGTTTCAGACATTGTCATATAATTCTTTTCGATAGATTTTGGGAATTCATTTATTTTCAATTAAAAAGGCTTCACTTATTGTCATGCCTTCGACAGAAAACTGCAGACCTCATTATTATATTCTAAAACATTTAAAAACATTTTCAGAGAGGTTTTGTGCAGTCCTAAGATTTACGGTATAACAAAATATTTTGAATTATTCCATCTTTTCCAGCGTGACAGTTACACCAGTGCTATTTACACAATCCGTGAAGTTTTAGCTTGATTTAACTAAGAATCTGATAAAAATCTTTACAACAATTGAACAACCAAGAGAAATAACATATTATCTTACAGGCAAATATTTATTTATCTATTTTTGATTTTTGCTCACGCTTTGCTTTCTGTTTCCTGCGTGAAATCTTCAGTATCGTCTGCATATCCGATATATATCGAGGTTCTCAAACATTGTTAGGTAACAATGATAATGTCCTGCAAAGTAACCATACATTTTGTCTAACATAGTTCTTACAATACTTCCAAAAGCTTTATAATCTTTATTTTCTTACGATTACAGTGAACGTACGCAACTGGTCACGATTGGAATGCATTTATTATCAGAAACAAGACAGAAGTTTCATTGACATTTAATGCAGATATGTACATTCCGCAGCTTCAGTAAGGAGAGAAATGCCGAAATGATGATACAATCTGCTACTGATTTAAAGTCTTTTCGTATTATATGCTACTAGTTTTTTGAGGGTCTCATCTTTCAAGGCCTTCAGTTCCTTAGGCTTTAAATTAGATCAGATTTTCACAATGTCATTGACTGAGAACTCCATAACCTCGCTTAAAATCAAGGTTATTACTAAAGAACACAAAGTTTCTTTCAGTACCACAACATATATGAATTATGAAAGTATAGCAACTAAACACTAAATATCAAAGGAGTAAATCGCTATATAACAGTGGACATGTCTTCACTTTTATTTTCCATTTAGTTTGCTCGAAAAGGATGCTATTGCATTGTACAACTCTGTTATTATGAACTTTTGGGTAGCTGCAAAAGGAAAACGCAGGTTCATGGGTTAAACGTTGATCCTCTAAAACAAAAGAGAACATTTAATGCGATGAACCAGAAAGTTAATGACCTACAAATTGGAACCTCTTTTGTGCCTTTCTGCATTGTACAGGCATTTAAAAGAATTAAATCGCGTATCTTCCCTTTAGTAAATATTTTTTTTTTTTACTGTTATGAAATATATTCTCCTCAAGATTTTACAATAAACAATGTTTTTGTTCTAAAGGGTCCACAATAATACAAAGTGTAAAAAGTCCGTGTATAATTTTTAAGACTTTACAGAAAGCTTTCGAACCCTTCCCTGGGTTCATCTTCAGTCCAAATGAGCAAAAAGTTACGACAAGTACTAAGGTAAATTTAAAAAACAAGAGTCGTTGAAGATCGTTGACAACGGTCGTTAGCTCGTTAATGGGCCAGGTGAAGAAAGAGGGTAGTTAACAACAACTGGGTGATACCCTCTCCCCTATCAATCCTTCTGGCTGGAATCCTGTTGGATCTTCGTACAGGTTGTTGCAACATTACATGAAGTCCTTCATCCAAGGGCGTAGATTGGGCACCGTTATCAGACTCCCCCGGGGCAGCGGTTACCTGGACTGGAAGAGACAAGGCAGAGGCAGCATCAGGAGAGGGAAAAACATAGCCTGTCCTACAGTTAAAATCTTTTAAAAAACTACTAGTAATATAAAAATTAACAATGGGTCTTCGTTGACAGAAGACTTGTTTCCTTTGAATGATTCTCCCAAACTTATAGCAGCTCCCTCGACTAGTCGTCTGACATTTACATTGTTACTTTTAAAGATAATTTTAGCCTCGTTCCAGTTGGGTCTATGATCATTCCTAAATGCATGTGCTACTATTCCGCTGTTTTATGATTGTAGTTTATAAGCTCGCTTATGTTCGCCCAAACGTATATCTAGTCCCCGTCCACTTTCACCAAAATATTTACTATTACAATCTATACACGGTAGTTCGTAAACGCCTGGGACTATGGGATTTTTATCATCGTTATTGTTTCTTACGAGGGAACGTCTTATTGTATTTTCATATTTGAACACAATTTTAGATTCCTTCTGACTTTTGTTGATATGTCCACTTATATCAACAAAAGTCAGGAGGAAACTGAAATTGTGTTCAAATATGAAAATACAATAAGACGTTCCCTCGTAAGAAACAATAACAATGATAAAAATCCCATAGTCCCAGGCGTTTACGAACTACCGTGTATGGATTTAATAGTAAATATTTTTGGTGAAAGTGGACGGGGACTAGATATACGTTTGGGCGAACATAAGCGAGCTTATAAACTACAATCACAAAACAGCGGAATAGTAGCACATGCATTCAGGAATGATCATAGACCCAACTGGAACGAGGCTAAAATTATCTTTAAAAGTAACAATGTAAATGTCAGACGACTAGTCGAGGGAGCTGCTATAAGTTTGGGAGAATCATTCAAAGGAAACAAGTCTTCTGTCAACGAAGACCCATTTGTTAATTTTTATATTACTAGTATGTTTTTTTAAAAGATTTTAACTGTAGGACAGGCTCTGTTTTTCCCTCTCCTGATGCTGCCTCTGCCTTGCCTCTTCCAGTCCAGGTAACCGCTGCCCCGGGGGAGTCTGATAACGGTGCCCAATCTACGCCCTTGGATGAAGGACTTCATGTAATGTTGCAACAACCTGTACGAAGATCCAACAGGATTCCAGCCAGAAGGATTGATAGGGGAGAGGGTATCACCTAGTTGTTGTTAACTACCCTCTTTCTTCACCTGGCCCATTAACGAGCTAACGACCGTTGTCAACGATCTTCAACGACTTCTTGTTTTTTTAAATTTACCTCGTGTATTGTCGTCCAAATGAACATGAACCCAGGGAAGGGTTCGAAAGCTTTCTGTAAAGTCTTAAAAATTATACACGGACTTTTTACACCTTGTATTATTGTGGACCCTTTAGAACATTATATATACTCTCGTGATAGAGAGTTTTTCCCTACTAAACAATGTTTTGTTATAATTGTCATCTCTCTCTCTCTCTGTCTGTCTGTCTGTCTGTCTCTCTCTCTCTCTCTCTCTCTCTCTCTCTCTCTCTCTCTCTCTCTCTCTCTCTTTCTCTGTCAGGCAGCACTGCTTTCAGAATATCCTTTGTATTATTACTGAAAATTCCATTCTTTACCACAAAAATAGAGGAAAGTCCAAAACATTAAATCGAAAAATATATTATCCCTCATATATTCCCGTCATACCTCTTATTCTTTAAAGTTGGGGTAAAAAGAGAAAAAGAATGTCTCACCCGCATTTCATCTGTTTTTGTCTTTATCTGGAAATGGTTCGAATATTTCAAAGCGAGATTCGGGGATTTGCTTCCGAAACTCGGACAAAGTTATGTCTTTATACTACATACTTATGCAAGGAACACTATGGGAGAGGCTGTCTGTCCTCGGGTGGACGACGGCAAGTTTGAACGATGAGAGGTCTGTTAATAAATATTAGGAAAACAGAAGTTATGGTTATCACCAAGGATGAAATACCCCCAAGAATAGATATAAGAATTGATGCTGAAACAGTTACACAAACCGATAGTTTTAATTATTTAGGATGCACTGTCACAAGTGATGTGAGTGAGAAAAAGAGATCAATAAGAGAATATCCATGGCAAAAGATGTATTTGGTAAGATGAAGAAATTAGGCCACCAACTCGAAAATATCTATGAATCTAAGGAGCAGGTTTGTGAAATGTTTTGTTTATCGTATGTTGTGTGGCTGTGAAACTTTTGACTTTGAGGAAGGCAGACTAGGAGAGGTTACAGGCTGCAGAAATGTGGTTTTGAGAAGAATGTTGAAAATATCATGGGCAGAAAGGAAAACTTATGCGGAAATATTAGAGAGAGTAGGCGTTGAAAGAGAGTTTTTGGCCTCAGTGAGAGGTAGACAAATGCGGTTTGTGGGTCACATAGTGAGAAGACAAGAACTAGAGCATCCCTCTCTCACTGGTAAAATCAATGGAAGACCTAGACAAAAATATATGGATGGATTAGTGAGAATGACTGGAGGAAGAATGTCTGCAGTTCAGTTGCTGCAGAGAGCCGGAAGTAGAGAGGAATGGCGAGCCATGATTGTCGACGTCCTTGGGGATATGGCACCTGCATGATGATGATGAGAGAAGATAACTGTTTTTTAGTTTTTCTACATTAAAAAAACAGATATCTTAATTATTAAATGTAACGACATTCATAAAAGAGTCATTGACTGTTCTCGTCTAGTGAAAAACATTGTGAAATGTATTTCGTAAAATGTTTGCATACATTTAGCGGCAACGAAAAATATAAAAAAATTTAGAATTCAAGAGACTACTAGAAGCATAGGGCTTAAATCCCAAAGATTGCTTGCGGTATGTTACCATCCAACATTTATTATGTGATAGATTACTTGCATAATATCCACTTCATAAATATAGAATAGAGCTTTGAATATACGTGGACAACTGACTTTATGCGAGAACTTTTAATAATGCATCTGTTAGCAAGCTATATCCAAAACTCCGAAACTATATATGTTTTTATCATCATCGATTTTGCATTCATAAGGCAATAGTTAGAACCAGTATCAGATTTGCCAAAAACACGAAATAAGTTTTTCTCCTTGTCTGCCATTCTTCGTTGCATCTCCTGTTTCAAGGAGGTTCAAGAAACTGAAGTCCCTCTCCAAACTTTCTGATCCCATTTTTTTTTTTTTTTTTTTTTTTTTTTTTTAACAAACTCTGGAATGGGAGTCGGTCAACCTATAACTTTCGTTTCTCTCTGTCTCTCTCGCAACTTCACACACATAATAGTTTATATTGCCTAGAGGCACACATTTCATGAGACTTATCTCTATTACCTCTGGTATTCGTACATGAATAGTCGTTTTCAGAGCATTTTGTTGACTTTGTTCTCTCCTGACCGAAAATTTACATTCACGGTTCTTCAAGTTCTATACTTTTTAAAGATAGAACTTGCGTTGTAGTTTCATTTCTCTCGGCTGCATTCTACCGCAATCTGGATTCTACCGCTATTAAATAACTACTCAATAACTAATGCATTACTTGGGTGGGCAAGAGATAATCTCCCGTTTCAACAGGGATTCAGATATAGGGCCTTCTCGCAAAAGAGAGGATAAAGGCGATTAGGTCTCCAGCAACAGATAATTATGCATATGATTTATTTGTTTTTCGTGATTTACTTTAAAACAGATGAGCTCTTTGGTACTGTTTTCAGTATTGTATTTCAGTGATATAGAACTTTTAACCTTTATATCAAAGAAATGCCGTTATTATTCGACAATGTTCAACATTTATCTTCGGATTTGTAGATAACTTCCCATTAAATATTTCGTAGTCAGAAATTCCCTGTATATATATATATATATATATATATATATATATATATATATATATATATATATATATATATATATATATATATCGAGCTACAATGTCCTTTAATATCTAATTCGCTCTACCTCGGAATTAATATATTTTCATATATGCTTAACCGAAAGGGGAATTTTTTCTCGATAATAGATTTGCCTGGACCAGTGCGCGAACCTATGGATCCTTTTCAAACCCAGGAACGTCGTGAAGCTTTTCCTACTACACCACCGCAGAGGTTATATATTTTCATATATGCTTAACCGAAGGGGAATTTTTTTCTCGATAATAGATTTGCCTGGACCAGGGCGCGAACCTATGGATCCTTTCAAACCCAGGAACGTCAGTGAAGCTTTTCCTACTACACCACCGCGAGAGGTATATATTTTCATATATGCTTAACCGAAGGGGAATTTTTTCTCGATAATAGATTTGCCTGGACCAGGGCGCAAACCTATGGATCCTTTCAAACCCAGGAACGTCAGTGAAGCTTTTTCTACTACACCACCGCGAGAGGTTATATATTTTCATATATGCTTACCGAAGGGGAATTTTTTTCTCGATAATAGATTTGCCTGGACCAGGGCGCGAACCTATGGATCCTTTCAAACCCAGGAACGTCAGTGAAGCTTTTCCTACTACACCACCACTGACGTTCCTGGGTTTGAAAGGATCCATAGGTTCGCGCCCTGGTCCAGGCAAATCTATTATCGAGAAAAAAATTCCCCTTCGGTTAAGCATATATGAAAATATATTAATTCCGAGGTAGAGCGAATTAGATATTAAAGGACATTGTAGCTCGATTTATGTATATGAATCACGGAAATGTGATATGACTTATATATATATATATATATTTTATATATAAATATATATTATATATATATATATATATATATATATATATATTATATAATATATATATATGTGTGTGTGTGTGTGTGTGTGTGTGTGTGTGTGTGTGTGTGTGTGTGTGTGTGTGTGTGTGTTTGCATATTTTATACACAGACATTCATAAACTACATGCCTGTATTAAGCTCTCTGACTAAAATAATTAAGTTTCCCTTTGTTCTTACAGTCAGAATTCACACCTACCATACCAGCCAGGAAAAACAGGATAGGATATGCCGATCCTGGGCCCACTGACGATTAGCTACGGCCACCATTCTCACCTTAAGGCTCCACCCTCTCTCACTGCCAAATCCCTCACCTTCTTTGAACTCTGTTTTCCTTCATTGTGCCGACGTTTCGATTTCTCTTCCAGCTACCCCAAAAAGGATGGAGAGGCAAGGGCGGGAAACACACTGCACCTAAGGAAGAGGTCAGAGCAACTTCGAGTAGACGGAAGAATGAAGATTTATTTTATGCTATATTCACAGCCTTTGCAAGATTCTATTCCCCTTAACGTATTTTAGTTGTATATTTTAGATGTTCTCCCAATATCTGCTTTGGATGATAATAATAATAAGTGAAACATTGCTTTTCCCTTAGCTTTCACTTGGTTTTAGCTTTAATATACTTTATCCTATTCTTGTTATCAGTGTGTGGACCACAGTTGGATCTTTTACTCCTGGGAAGCTTATTGTAAACGTTGCAAATCCATGCCTGGAAATTTATATATATATATATATATATATATATATATATATATATATATATATATGTGTGTGTGTGTGTGTGTGTGTGTGTGTGTGTGCGTGTGTGTGTGTGTGTGTGTGTGTGCTCGTGAGTATGCATGCATGTTTGTATGTATGGGTATATATGTAGCCCTTATACCTGTTATATTTCATATTCAAGGCTTCTCCAACAGGGATGACACATTAAATATATATAGCAAATGTTTTATTATATCATATCGTAGTTTACGTTTAACGCATAAATTCTCTTTCTCTCTCTCTCTCTAGTTGTATATATCTTGAGTTTGCACAGGGCAGATATCCATATTTTGGCATTTGTACAGGTGCATGGACTGGTTTAGCTGACTATTCGCTGACCTGTAATCTCAGTTCAGAAGATCAGAAAGGTGAGTGGCATACAATTTATATTTTACGTTACATTCTTCGGAAAGGCTGTTAATCATTAAGTGTCGTTCCTCTTCGCCCGAAGAATGGTTCCTATGTGTGACCAGAAATGTGACGCTCACTTGTCTATCACTGGAAGGACATCTAACGAATTCATTAAGTTTGAAGATACCATGACTCACGCCATGGAATCTTCCTGCCATTAATGGAATTCGTTAGTGGCCAAGTGGACGTCATACGAAGGGGGAATGTCTTACCAGATGGTTTGTACGTTTGTCTATGGCATTATAACTTGCTTGAAGAGTATCTATAGTATAATAGTTCACCACCAATCTATCTCTTCAATGGCGTGATGCGACCGCGAGAGAGACTGAAAAATGGCCATAGAGGGTAAGCATTGCCAAGACATTTTTACTAATCCCTTTTCTTTCCAGTTTCGGGTTCTGCTTTTATTCTATTTGATGTACAGATATAGTGAACTTTTTTTATTTTCAATATTTTACTTTTATTATGCATTTCACTTTTTATGTTGATTTCTCACCTGTAATGTTTTAATGGGGCCTTATCTTCCTTTTGACAGGAACTCTTCCTTTCAACTAAGCTCCATGAAATTAGAGTCCTTACAGGAAGTAGCGATACCATCGGATAAGTAATCCCTTGCCACCGACAAGACTGTGTCAAAGAGGAAAGCCCTAAAAACAAGAATCAAAGTGACTCGGTTTCCAAAAGGTACATGTCGGATGGAACTATCTATGGCCAAAACAAAACGAATCGGAGGTTGTATGAAAATCTTGAGGGACACATGAGCCGTCTAGTCGTTAATATATTATGGAAGTCGGTTCACGATAATTTTGTTTATAAATGACGATTACGGTTAACTGGGTGGATATCCTAATATAGTGGCGCTGTATCTTTTGGAAAAATATTATTTAAAAACTATTTTCTGGGAATGGACAATTTTACTGTTGCTGACTCTGCCGGTACCTAATATTGAGCATGTCATTTCTTTTCATATTTTGACGATGGTTGATATCGTAAATGTTCAGAGGAGTGAAAATTATTTGTTTAATTCTGTTTCTGTTGTGACACGTTCTCGAATGGGCGTCGAAGGGGATGCTGAGGTTGTTAAAGAAGCCAAGACGATTGAATTTAGTGGATTAGAAATGAATGATTCTGATGACCTTTCTAAACCTGCATTTTTAAAGCCAAATGGTTTACACACCCGATTGGTAGGTTAAGGAATGTACCTACTGACCAGAATTAGAGGTAGCGATGCGGTTAGTAGAGCGAGCAAAATATAGAAATAGGTTATTGTATCTCATGGCCTGTCCACACTGGCGAGCATGACCGTCTGGCACTTCTGGCTCTTTCTATTTTCTCTCACTTCTGAAGCAGCGTTACCAGACAATCGCATCGTTCTGGCTGCATACTCAGTCAGTCACTAAAGTAGAACAGGTTGTGGGAACAGTGTTTGCCCCTCGGGCAGTGCCCGCTAGTGTGGAGCATAATCTCACGGGGCATTTTGGGGCACGGAAAACTTTCCAGTAGTAAGCGCAACATTTCTTCAGGTCCTAAATGCCCCTGAAGTTAAAACGCACTTACTTTCGTTTAAGATGTGCCACCTCATGGGGAAGCCCAGTCGGAAAATTCATGAAGGCCTACTCCACTCTATACCCTCAGTTGGAGAGTCTTTCAAGGAGATGGTGATAGATGTAGCAAACCACGTCCGCGGACGACCGGAGGAAATGAGTGTCTGATGAAGGTGGCTGATAGAGTGACTGCTTCCCTGAGAGAGAGAGAGAGAGAGAGAGAGAGAGAGAGAGAGAGAGAGAGAGAGAGAAAGTTTTCTTACAAAAATAATGGATCAGTTACCAAACAGGGGATGACTATAATAAATACCAAAGCCAGATGGTAAGTTATATGTATCACAAACCACGAACTCTGAAATTGCAATTCATGAAACATACATTGGCAACTCAGTCACAGTGGAAAAGTGAGGATCATCTGAGATGGAAGCCTAACAGCATTCACCAAAGTGTAGATCAAGAGGTCAGACCTGAATGTTAGAGACACGAGTAAAACTGTGACTAACAAATGAGTCCACTTACCTTAAGTAGTAATAAAACTGATCAAGGAATTGGATTTTTATACGACAGCTAATATATGTTTCTAAAATTTATATTTTCTGTTATTATAAAAAAGGGTCGCTTACACTTGCACCCCTTAGCTGTTTAGAAATGAATCTCCATAGTGCATTCAGGTTCATGTTTTTATTTTCTGTGCGTGGTGTGTGTGTGTGTGTGTGTGTGTGTGTGTTTATATGTGTCAAGAAGAATGTTGCTTTCAAATCATTATGACATGCCTTTCTTGACAGCACGTCGTTTCTAGTGACAGAGTTTTCCCGACTATACCTTTAAAATATCGTATTGCACACAAATAGGCATATCAGATAAAAAGTCTTCTTGAACTACAAAAGGAAACAAACGTTCGCCAAGGCTAATGAATCGCCCCTGGCTAGAACGTTCTCTCATCCAAATCTAGACATCTACCACGACACAAGGCAAAACGTTCTCTCTCTCTCTCTCTCTCTCTCTCTCTCTCTCTCTATCTATCTCTCTCTCTCGTGTGAGCTTGAAAACAGCTTTGCAGTCCCTCGTTGTGTGACCTGAGCTTATCCTCCCCACTTAGAGGGACACAGGTTCGGCTCATGTTGGGATCCCCAACACCCGTAAGTACGCCGCACTGGGTGGAAGGGTCACACCGCTGCTTCCTTGGTTCCGATTCTCGGACAACGTTGAATCTAGCTAGTATAAGCTCACGTTCTACGAGTTTCTACCGGCTGCGTATTGATGAACCGACTGGTATAGTGCAGTGGCAGAGGGCCAAAAAGCGACTTAAAAATGGAGATACCTTGCACTACTTTAGAACAAAGCAAAGTATGGTTTAATTTGTTATTTAGGGTCTCTAATATAAGAATATCGAGGTTGTGCTCGTGAAATTCACTTTTGATAAGGCAAATTGCCCGTTGGTTTTTGGCTACCATATGAAAAATTGAAAATACAAATTGTTTTGTAGTATTTCTGTTTTTTGCTCCAAATACTAAAGAATATTGATTGTTATGTAGTTATTGGTTATTGGAGACATATATTGTAGCATATTTTCCTACCTTTAAGAATCAGAATGATTTTCAATCTATACCATAATTTTTGAGCCTTTGCAAAGGAGTGCGCGTGATCATTAGTTTATTATTTTTTTCTGTTTTTACCAAACCATTTATTTAGACTTTTTTGTCAATGAATTTTTCGTTTTATACAGATGTCTGTAATGGACCCTAATAAGGAACCACCTGCCAAAAGAAAAACAATCGCTATGAAAACTGCTGTATATTTTGTGATACTTCTCTGACGAAGTCACGTCCTGATCATCCAATTGTTGCTAATAATACAAAATCAAGCAATGCGCGTAATACTAGGTTGTACCACGAGCACGCGCATAGAGATCGTGAGAAGAGTTCAAGAAATAGTTGTCCGAAGTTTAAGGAGGGAGTGGGGGAGGAGATTTTAAAATAGGCTATTGATATGATGTCTGGTAACTGTAGAATCTCCAATAGACCTAATGGTCTTTTGAGAAAACTATGTAGAATATTTTCAAAATATTGGAAAGAGTAATAGGTCCAAAGCCCCGGTTGTGTTGTAGGTTAAACATTTGTATAAGTAAGTTGGACTATAAAAAGAGTGAGTGTAATACATATGCGTTAAGACAATAAATTGAATATGTTTCCTAAGTGTAATACCATTCATATTATATTGTGATGGCTCTGTAAATGGTAATAAAGCTGGTTGTGGTGTGGTTGTTCGTGAATATTATGAAAATGATGTTAGTGTGGAAGAAATGATGTCTAAGGGGATTGAAGATGAAACATCATCTACGGTAGCAGAGTTACATGCTAAACATGAGGGACTGAAAATGGTTGTTAATAAAATGAAGGATAAGTTTGTATTTGTTGATTCCCAGAGTGCTTCGTTAGCCTTCAATAGCAAAACACCCACTAGTAGCAAGGTGGTTTGTCGGCTTCAGGAGAAAGGAATAACTGTAAAGTTCTTTTGGGTTCCATCTCATATTGGTTTATTATTAAATGAAGTTGCCGACAATCTGACCAAGGAGGCCACACGAAAGCCTTACATTGACATAGAAACTTCTATGAGGCTTAATAGAATAAAAAGAGGACTGAGAAAAGGCTACACACATTTTGGAAGAGGGCAGCGTCAGTATGAGGAATTAGTTGTTTGTTACTGAAAATACTAATGTACATATGGCAAGGACCTTTCGAAAGTTGATACTTTTGTTATAACAATGAGCTTTGGGTATAATTATTGTTGGCAATATATTGATGGCGATGGTATACCCTGTAGATTGTGTGGTGAAGCATTCTCACATACTATGCATCATTATATGTTGGAATGTGATAAACTTTGAGAATTTAGAAAAGTGTCTATTAATAATTTTACTTAGCAACTTCATAAAAATAATTGTTAACAAGTTTCCAAGGTTTTACTGGAATAGATAGAAGAGCACTGTTATAATAATTTTTTATTTTTTTATGGGGATACATTAGCATGCTAATGCATCCCATTTGATATATCTGTATGTCAATAAACTTTTTTGAATTTTAATTTGAATGTTGAGATCCCTTTGTGGTTCCGTTCACGGAAGCAGTGAATCATGCATCGGGCAGTTAGACGGCTCTGGCGGGCTGTAAGTTGGAAAAGCGCTTTGGTCTATCACCCATATTCCATAAGACTTTCCAGAAACTAGAGAAATAATATATTCCGGCACTATATCGTTTCTTGCGGAAATGCGTATGGCAAAATGAAATTGCTTATTTGGGAAAACTTAGTATTAAGTTTTGCCTTTGATTGTGTGATGTAACATGTAACTTGTAAACATTGTTTCAAGGCTTTAAACATGAATAGCTAAAATACAATGTGCTCCGTAATCCCTCCCATCAAACTAACGGAAATGTGTGTACTCGGATTTTTTTTTTTTCTGGAAACAGTATATGATAATTAGTAGTTTGGACAAGGGAATAAGTAAACCACTAAAAACTCATAACATTTTCAGCAGCTTTTCTCTGCGTTAACAAGTTAACCATCTCTGACTTGAAGCTTTGTGGGGGGCATTTTTTTTTTTTTTTTTTTTTGATAGAGGGGGGGAGAAGGGGGTTGCGATGGGGGAGGCGATAAACATTTAATCCAGTGGCCAATTAGCATATATTCTCTCCACGGAAAAAAAGGCACTTTTACTCCTTACCACAACCATTAGGGAAAGAGCAGTCGGACCTCTACAGTTCAGGGTAAGAGACGACTGTGATAAAAAATATGTTATTTTTATTTGAAACTTTTCAGTTTTGTCTAAAGATTTATATGAAAATAAGATCAGAGTAGCTTACTCAGTTTTTATCACGAATAGAAAATTCACTGGAAAAAGAATTCTAGCTTCCCCTGGGAGTGGTATAAATTGTTTTCTTTCCTTTTTTCCCTTTTATTTGCTTGATATTGTTACTAAGGAGCGTGGTCTGTATTGACGTACTTTTATTATTATTATTATTATTATCATTCATTATTATTATATTATTATTATTATTATTATTATTATTATTATCTCTACCAAGACATAACGATAACTGTGGAGGTAAATTTACCACAAGGAAATAAAATCTTCGACGACATGTCAATAGGTTTCCGCATTTTTTTCTAAATGGGCGATAAAGCGCCACGCTTTCATCAAAATAAAAATAAAAAGTAATTGGCGTGAAGATGACACTCCAAAATAGATATAAGAAACGGCCAGACAGATAATACGAAGGAGAAAACATTTTACTGATTCTACCAAGACTCGTCAAGAGCGATTTGGTCTTCCCAAGGGAAATGGGAGAATTCATCATTTTCAGCGACTTATCGGAGACCAGCAGATAGAGCATCCGCAACTGGTAGGAGTATTGGCAATCAAGGGAAGAATTGGGTAGGCGTATCAGCTTTTCCCAAGGATTTTTTGTTTACCCCGTTTTATAGGAAAGGAAAAACATTGGTGATAACTTTCGTACATTTCACAAATACCGAAAATCTTTTATTCTGCTAGGAAAACTTTCCGAATTTTACGTAAATATTTCTAGAAAACTAAGAAATTTTATTGCAGTCACTGCTTAATTTTCACACATATCCGCCATTTCACAAAATACCCATTTCATAATATTACATAAGTAAAAAAGGCAGTGGTTATAATGAAGTGCTCCTAAGACATAAAGGTTGATTTTCTATAAAACAGCAGAATGCTGGAGATGAATGTTATAGCTATGATAAATGTTGCTGGGGACATGAATATGAATGTTAGTAGGAACATCGAATGTATGCAGGATGTTAGGAGGTACAAAAAAAGCAGATGTTGGCATTGATCACTAACTAGTCATTGCCGTGCCAGATCTAAAATTAAAACACTTGGTCGAAAAATTGATGTTGCTTTAAGTATATAGATTTAATGCAGTAGAGCTTAATGAAGATGAGAATTGTCAGACTCATGCAACTGGATGTCAAAATGGATTGGCAATTCAAGAGAACTGATAATGAAATATCCATGGACGAAGAGAAGAAGAAAATGCGAATCAAAATAACATGTTGACACTGATGAAAAAGTAAATGTACTGAATGAATTAAGTTTTCTCCGAAGGCAAAACCTGAATTCAGTAGAAGGTAGAAAATAATGGGTTATGATAGAATCCGTGCAGAGATGATTTTAGGTGAATGAATGCGAATTAAAATGTATAGCTAAGGTACCAAAGAATGGTTGCGTGATTGAATAGGGTAACCAAAGAGCCATTATACTTACTTTGTTTGCTATAATATGATGGAGAGAGAAATCCATGGCAAACCCAAAGTATGAAGAAGCTGATCACGGAAAAGCAAGAGTTACAGAGACCAAATAATTTTTTAAGACATCTATTCAGCAGTGTTTGCAATGTAAGACTCTCTTTGTGGTAGCTTTTGCTGATTACAAGAAATCATATGGTAAAAAACACAGATCACTATTATGTAGTAAGGTCTTGCGCCATTATGACATTCTTATCCAATATATAAGGACTAATCCAAATTATCCATAATGGAAGAATACGTCAAATTAATGTTGAAATGGAAAGAAAAATTTAGATTTGAGTAGTGATAGCGAAGTTAATAACTTGGATTATGCCAATGGTGCTGTCTAAATTAGCAGACCACAAGTTTATTTGTTTGTTTGTGTGTATGTGTGTGTTTTCTATTTATAAAACTTGCTTGATAAATGTACTATACATCTAGAGCGATGGGTGTAGTGATAAATACAAGGAATACTGAAATAACAAGAACGGATTATGCGCAAATGGATGAAAGAGATTTAGGGAGAGGTGAAAGAATAATTGGGGAGGACATTTTCAAATATTTAGGAACAATCAAATCCAGCATAGGTTATCTAGAGTTGCAATTTAATACGAGTTTAAAAAATGCAAATCAAACAATGGGTTGGCTGAATAAGATTCGGAAATGTCAAACCAGATATATAAGTCTATTACAATGTGTATTGCTAATCGAATATGAATCGTGTTACAGCAGTGAAACTAAACCTAAAGGATTTTTTCAATTTGAAAATAATATTTAGATAGTGAAATAGAGTGAAAAATTATGCCAGAAGGAAAATGATCGTAGTTAACACGCAAATGAGGTAATGCTGAAAGGATGAAGATAAGGCGTTAGACCGGTCTTCAGCTCAATCCCGGTAACATAGTATGGAAAACTACTTGGATAAGAAATGTGAAAAGGGAAACTAGGGATGAGTGGAGATTTGCGTAAGGCAATGCACTGGAATGACATAATACTTATAAAATTTGTCATCATAAATTATGTAAATTATCAAACATGGCTACGACACCTAGATAAATGTCAACAGAAATTCTGCATACTAAATTACTCTAAAATTCGTGAACAATTTCATATTAAGTAAATATTTACTGTGTCTAATCATTATCAGCCAAGTAACGAGGACATAATGAGTTTAGTAACTTTTACATGACTGTTTCAAATCACTGTTATTATGTATTTTAATATTTTGTTTAACTAAAGACCTTCAGCAGTGTACAGGGATTTCAAGTGATACAAATTTCACTGTTTGTTAAAGGATTTATAAGATCGGAAATTTTAACTTCCATTTGTGGGTCTGGCTGAAGATTCTTTCCACTAATTGTTAAAAGATTCGTCTGATAAAGAAAACGTTTAGCCTTTTCCGTGGTTTCGGATATAGTATTTGTCAGTAAGTGGAGTTAGTCTTGACCTTCGAAGAGGCTTCCTATTCTGTATTCCTACTGTTGATGTTTTGTTGCTATTGACATAGCTTTTGCTATTAGAGACGTTGAGGCAAATCAAAAGTAATATTGTCTTATATTTCTCTAGACAGTGGTCGATGTATGGCAATAAAAGAATCATCAAACCAGTTCCGTAAATACGAATAATGACAGTATCCCTTCGGAATGGATAATCGAAAATCATTGAAATGGATATTGTAATATTGTGGGGAATTTTTTTTTTTTTTTACCATGATAGACTTGTCAAACGAAAAACATCTTGATCTTTGTGTAAAACATTTTCGTTTTATATCTTTTTTAGTTCTATTATGCTTATTATTTCTTACTCGAAAGAAACTGAAACTCCTATTTTATATTGAAGCTGCTATTTTATTATTTATGCATAAATTCATTTAACCCTTCAACGCACTTCAGTGAAGTCCTTATCCCTTAAAAGGTGAATTCTGACTCTGACAAACACATCCATGCAGGATGTAGGTACATTTCGTCTCTTCTCCTAGACCTCTGCTCTTTTCCTTACACTCTTTGAGTTACATACAATTCCATGCATGCAACATATTTCTCTAATATTACACCTCCTTAATATATCAGAAATAGAAAGATGTCCCTTTCGATGCCAAGAGAACATTCCCTCTGCCAACTTGTCCAAAGAGCTCTACAAAAAGAAAGTGTTCCGACTCAACAGACTCGCTCATCCATCCACCAGAACATCGACGTAACAAGTAACAGAAAATCCGTAAAGCACGGAGCAAAATAAAACAAACAAAAACAAAAGTAGGAAAAGGGGCATCAAGTGCCAAACGAGCAAAATGACACGTCACTCAGAGTTCGGTGTTACAGAATTCCTTTGCACCAGACGACACTTCGGCCAACTGCATACAGAGGTAATGTGATCTCTATCAATTCTCTCATATTTTTTTTATTTTTGGTGGTTTGAGACTGGGAGAGTATTATAGGTGTTCACGATACATGGTGATATAAGAGCCAAATGGTTTTGGTGATTTGGTGAATAAATATTTCGTTGAGGAAGATGAATCGTGATACATATACTATACATTTATCTGTTTTTGCCATATTCTTTAGACTCTTTAATTTATACTAAGAATGGCAAGATTGGGCTAATTTCATCATAATTTCTTAAGGAAAAATAACATTGAATTACAATGATTATCCAATATGGTGATATTGAACCATATAGAATCCACTAAAAAAATATTTTTAAATAGGCTAAAAATTTCTACATTTTGAAAATATTTTCATATTTTTCTGGGGTTGTGTATAATATCAACACAGGATTTATTCCTACTTAAACACTCAGAAACATTCAAACATTCATAGCTTTTTTTAAATAGCCACGATAGAATCTATGTATATATAGTTGTATACACACAGAAGTACACACACTCACCTATATATACATATATATATATATATATATATATATATATATATATATATATATATATATATATATATATATTATATATATATTTATTTATATATATATATATATATATATATATATATATATATATATATATATATATATATATATTTATAACACTGAGTTACAAGTTCTTCATCATAAGATCTTTATCGAATCACGACCTTTTGCGTTTGGAGTCTCACCGGGACTTTTTTGATAAGGGAAACTTTCTCCATGTACGTCATAATACCATCGTTACTTCTTTATATATATATATATATATAATATATATATATATATATATATATATATATATATATATATATATATATATAGTATATATATATATGCGTGCTTGTTGTGTGTGTGTGTATGTCTGTACGCGTGAGTTACTGTGCGTGTGTATATTTGATTGTCTTTTGTAAAAATTTGTATCATTAGCGTGTTTGATTCATGTTATATAGTAAAATAAATTATGTAATTATGAACAATTTGACCAAAAATTAAAATGATTCCTTTCTAATCCTTATACTTCAAATAAACCAAATGGAATAAAGAATAGTTATTTGTCATTAGGGAATTGCTAAAACTTACAGTTATTGAAAGGCTTAATTTTAATTTAGAATGTTTGACGTAATATACAGAAGTGTTGCTCTCTATTTTTAAGTAGCTAGAGAAATGAAATGTATAAACAAATGGGACTTCAGATGCAAACACACGCCATGAAACGAACATGTCCAAAAACGAACAGAAACTTCTATATATCCCTGCTATTTTCAACAGTGCAGAAATGGGGATAAATTAAAGACCTGGAAATGTCATTGATGAGGGAACTGCAAAATGTAAGCTTTAATTAAACTCGCGATTGTGTTTCATGGTAGCGTAGATCCAGCCATGTTGTTGCCAACTTTGGATCTTTATACTGCTGCGGGTACATGATGGCTGCGACTGAATGGAGAGCAGGGAAGGAACTTCTGTTTGTTTAGTTTAGTGACAATCACTATTGCGATCAAATTGCTGCTGGCCGTTGAAACTTTCTTTAGAAACGACTGAAAAGTATATGTGCGTGCATAGCCTCTCTCTCTCTCTCTCTCTCTCTCTCTCTTACACACACACACACAAACACATACACACACACACACACACATACACATTATATTCTTGCTCCTATAACTATTAACGAGTATACAGTTAAAATACGTATACTTTTGTTATTGAGATATTGAATAAAAGTTTTTGCAATTGTGTTCACGAATATATCTATAGCTGAAACCACTGATAATTCATATAGAGATTCTGATAAAACTAAATTTTACAAAACCTCGGCTTCATAAACTTTATCCCTAGCAACAACCGACTGTTTCTTCATATTCAATGGAAAGGTTTATAAGCAAACGAAGGGGTTGCCATGGCAAATCCAATGGGCCTAACGTTAGCTAATGCCTTTCTTGCATATCAGTATAGATGTTTAAAAGAATGTCCTGTTTTTTGCAAACCACTTCTATATAGACGCTATGTAGATGATACTGTTTCAATTTTCAGATCTCCCACTCGCATTCCTTTGTTTCTACATTTACGTCAGAAACTGAGACTAAGGGAAAGCTGGCTTTCAGGATGTTCTCGTAACCCCCAACTTTCACTGGACTCTCAACCAAGTTTTCATCTTCAATCCCATTGATTTTAAGAGAAACATAATGAAAAATTTAGTGACTACGGCATTGCAGATTTGTTCCGATTATTTTAGCTTACATTTTGAAGTTTTCTTATTAGCAAAGCATAATTCTTTTTCATAATTGGATTAGGTGCTAGAAATTTTATTGGTAACATTCAATTGGTTAAAAACAAAAAACTCCCAAAAAACTCCACATCCCCAAATGTGACAGTAAACAAAGCTACTATTTGTCATTCCTTGCCTTACATGGGTACAAGCAGTTTTTCATTGAGAAACAGAGCATCTGAATTACGAATGGAATTTTACCCTCAAGACAGTCTGAGTCATATTCAGGCTTAGAAAATATAGTACAAAAGTTTTCAAGTTCAAAGACACTGTCCCCAAAGAACTACAGTCATCTGTAGTCTATAAATGTACGTGTTGTTGCTCTAATGCAACTTATATTGCAAAATGAATTCCTCACTTTCGGTTACTTGCCTTTGAACATCCAGGCGATGGATGAGAACAAACAGACAACTTAACAAGAAGCATTTAGTGACATTTGTGAGCATTCCCTTCAGAATGACCATTCTCTGAGCATGGTATTCTTTTTCTATATTAGCCAGTCGGTCTAGTGATATGGAGCTAACCCACAACTGAACCATTGTCTACCATCAGGGAGAAAAACCCATCACTCTATAATAATGAACGGTCTGTTGAGTTGGTTTCCTTTTAATTCGGTGTCTATCTTATGTAACTATCTTTGTATTTGGCTTTTTTTTCCTCTCTTGACTTTTGTCTTTATAGATTAAACTGTACTGTCCAATTTTAATTTCTTGGTAGTTAGTTTTGGATGTGTTAATATTCTTTTATTTATATTTTAGTGTTATTATTGCATTTATATGTTATTTTTTAGATTCCCTGATGATGGCGTACATAAGAGCCTCGAAACTAGTTGCAATAAAATTTTTTTAAAATTTTTTTTTACACAATGACCGGTCTACTATTCTATATATATATATATATATATATATATGTAAATATAATATATATATATATATATATATAGATATATATATTATATATATATATCTATATATATATATATCCCTATATGGTATATATATATATATATGTGTGTGTGTGTGTGTGTGTGTGTGTGTATAATAACCACAATGTCCTCTTAACTTCTCTAATTCTTTTTTGGATACGCTTGTCACTACAAAAACTTAAGGTCCAAGTTTAAAGAAATATGAAGCTGTTTTTAGAATATGCCCATTAAACAAGCTGAAAGACAAAATTCGGAAAAAAATGCATTTTCAGGATTTTAACATCATCCTTTGTGAAATCATAGGTGCTATACTAATACCACAAAGTAGACATCATTAAATATAATTCAGAAATGTAATATAAACTACTACCAATTTCGAATATAATAATGTTTTTGCATAAAATGCATTTTTAGGA
>NC_061095.1:34036216-34039874 GCF_015104395.2 Macrobrachium nipponense | reverse complement strand
TAAAATGCATTTTTAGGAGTATAACGCGAAAATGTGAGAAAAAAAAAAAAAAAAAAAAAAACAAAAAAAAAAAAAAAACCGATATGGGGGTGTTTTTTGCTCCGCCTAAACATTTTGGTCCGGGGTCTCGGATGTCATTTTTTTTTTTTTTCTTTCTTTCTTTTTAATACCAGGGACCTATCAAAGTCAGAGCACATCGGTGAAGGAATGATTTAGCTACAAATTTTGGAGTTTAATTGGGAACACTTTTCGTACCATACTGCCTTCACTAAGATATATATTATTATATACCATTGTATAGAATTTTTTTTATATTTTAATTGTGTAACGAAAATGTTTCCAGAAATTCTTATTCAAAAAGTTAAAAGATAAAATGAAAAATAAAATGTATTTTCATGGTTTTAGCATCAACCTTTGTTGAATCATAGGTACTGTACTAACAAAGAAAAGTATACAGCATTATATATCATTAGAAAGGCAATTCCATCTACTTTAATTCTGCATAATAATGTCGTCGATGAAATGCATAGTTCAGGACTATAAAGCGAAAAGGTAAAGATATTGCGATTTCGTGTTTATTTTTTGCCCCCTAAAACCTTTGCTAGGGGGCCCAGACTTTTTTTCCTAATACCTGAGACCTATCAGTACACATTGGTGACGGAATTATTTGGTTACACATTTTTCCCCGGTTCGGCCAGTGGTGATGCTATAATTCCCTTACTATAAAACATTATCCAGGGTGGTGACTGAACACACATTTTTTTTTTATATAAGTACATTTCAAGAAATCTCATTTTGGTAAACAATAACTGCTTAATTCCAATTGTAATTTTGGCTTAGCTCTTGCCTGTTATTTGGACCCTTGTATATGTAACATGTTTAAGAATGACCTTAATGGTAAAATCAATGACTTAATTACTAATATTTTTTGCGAAAATGTTTACTTTGCCAAACACATGAAATATTTGTTATTTACCAAATTAATTAAGTTTATTACATTGCACTTTTAGAACATATTTTTTGTGTGTGGTCAGTCGCCGTTCTGTATAATCTTTTAATTGTCGTCCCTTCTTCTGAGCAGTTGGACACAATCTTTTGTAAACCTACTAAATTGTACCCCTTCCTGTTTTGGATATGTCTATCAAGTCTCCAAGTGCATTGGATTCCAAATACCTATTTTCCTTTATAGAGTCTATCTGTCGTTTATACCAGCTTTCTTTGTAAACTTACTTTCATATTCATATTAGTCTGCTAAGTGGAGGACGAGAGTCGAAAGGCATTGCAGCCGCACTCCATTGGTTTACTTTACTCAGTGGCTCTTGCCTTTATCTATATATTCATCACGTTCCACATTTTCATGATTCAGTTGTATATATATATATATATATATATATATATATATATATATATATATATATATATATATATATTCTTGTAAGGCGAAACCTGAAGCTCTCTGACAATGTCATCGTTTGTGATTTTTCTAATTTCCTGTAGTCAGTCTCGGCCTCTTGCTTATGAATTCCGTAAATAGGGCGACGATATCCCTCTTCCCGTTTAATTTCATTTTCAATTCCAGTCAATATTCTCATGAAAAAGGTTTATCTTTAGAAAAAGCAATTACGATCAAAGTTTTGTCCTTTTAATACATTTAATAAATAAAAAGTCATATATGGTTAAATAATCATTGAAGGTTTAAATCTTTAATTATCTATGTGAAATAGATATTCATTCTATTTAATACAGAAAATAACATCGATTTGTACCGTTGTATTTACGCATCTATAATCTGTTAACGTTATAACATAAATGTGAGTATCCTCAATTTCCGATTTATGTGTTAATCGGTTTCAAGAACACATCCATAGAGGATTACCAAAAATGTTTCAGACATTGTCATATAATTCTTTTCGATAGATTTTGGGAATTCATTTATTTTCAATTAAAAAGGCTTCACTTATTGTCATGCCTCCGACAGAAACCTGCAGACCCCATTATTATATTCTAAAACACTTAAAAACAATTTGTTATATAGAGAGGTTTTGTGCAGTCCTAAGATTTACGGTATAACAAAATATTTTGAATTATTCCATCTTTTCCAGCGTGACAGTTACACCAGCGCTTGATTTAACTTAGGATCTGACAAAAATCTTTACAACTATTGAACAAACAAAGAGAAATAACATATTATCTTACAGGCAAATATTTATTTATCTATTTTTGATTTTTGCTCACGCTTTGCTTTCTGTTTCCTGCGTGAAATCTTCAGTATCGTCTGCATATCCGATATATATCGAGGTTCTCAAACATTGTTAGGTAACAATGATAATGTCCTGCAAAGTAACCATACATTTTGTCTAACATAGTTCTTACAATACTTCCAAAAGCTTTATAATCTTTATTTTCTTACGATTAGTGAACGTACGCAACTGGTCACGATTGGAATGCATCTATTATCAGAAACAAGACAAAAGTTTCATTGACATTTAATGCAGATATGTACATTCCGCAGCTTCAGTAGGGAGAGAAATGCCGAAATGATGATACAATCTGCTACTGATTTAAAGTCTTTTCGCATTATATGCTACTAGTTTTTTTTAGGGTCTCATCTTTCAAGGCCTTCAGTTCCTTAGGCATTAAATTAGATCAGATTTTCACAATTTCATTGACTGAGAACTCCATAACCTCGCTTAAAATCAAGGTTTTCACTAAAGAACACAGTTTCTTTCAGTACCACAACATATATGAATTATGAAAGTATAGCAACTAAACACTAAATATCAAAGGAGTAAATCGCTATGAAAACGCAGGTTCATGGGTTAAACGTTGATCCTCTAAAACAAAAGAGAACATTTAATGCGATGAACCAGAAAGTTAATGACCTACAAATTGGAGCCTCTTCTGTGCCTTCCTTGCATTGTACACTCTGTTATTATGAACTTTTGGGTAGCTGCAAAAGGAAAACGCAGGTTCATGGGTTAAACGTTGATCCTCTAAAACAAAAGAGAACATTTAATGCGATGAACCAGAAAGTTAATGACCCACAAATTGGAGCCTCTTCTGTGCCTTTCTGCATTGTACTGGCATTTAAAAGAATTAAATCGCGTATCTTCCCTTTAGTAAGTATTTTTTTTTTTTTTACTGTTATGAAATATATTTCTCCTCAAGATTTTACAATAAACAATGGTGTGTTATAATTATCATCTCTCTCTCTCTCTCTCTCTCTCTCTCTCTCTCTCTCTCTCTCTCTCTCTCTGTCAGGCAGCACTGCTTTCAGAATATCCTTTGTTTTATTACTGAAAATTCCATTCTTTACCACAAAAATAGAGGAAAGTCCAAAACATCAAATCGAAAAATATATTATCCCTCATATATTCCCGTCATACCTCTTATTCTTTAAAGTTGGGGTAAAAAGAGAAAAAGAATGCCTCACCTGCATTTCATCTGTTTTTGTCTTTATCTGGAGATGGTTCGAATATTTCAAAGCGAGATTCGTGGATTTGCTTCCGAAACTCGGACAAAGTTATGTCTTTATACTACATACTTATGCAAGGAACACTATGGGAGAGGCTGTCTGTCCTCGGGTGGACGATGGCAAGTTTGAACGATGAGAGGTCTGTTAATAAATATTATGAAAACAGAAGTTAAAGTTATCACC
>NC_061095.1:34023716-34031216 GCF_015104395.2 Macrobrachium nipponense | reverse complement strand
TTCATGAAACATTGGCAACTCAGTCACAGTGGAAAAGTGAGGATCATCTGAGATGGAAGCCTAACAGCATTCACCAAAGTGTAGATCAAGAGGTCAGACCTGAATGTTAGAGACACGAGTAAAACTGTGACTAACAAATGAGTCCACTTACCTTAAGTAGTAATAAAACTGATCAAGGAATTGGATTTTTATACGACAGCAAATATATGTTCTAAAATTCATATTTTCTGTTATTATAAAAGTGGTCGTTTACATTGCACCCTTAACTCATCATTCTTAGCTGTTTAGAAATGAATCTCCATAGTGTATTCAGGCTCATGTTTTTATTTTCTGTGCGTGTGTGTATGTGTGTGTGTTTATATGTATCAAGAGGAATGTTGCTTTCAAATCATTATGATATGCCTTTCTAGACAGCACGTCGTTTCTAGTGACAGGAGTTTTCCCCTGCGTGTATTTGTGCGAGTGTAAGAAACTCCGATATACACAAAAAATAAACCGACTATACCTTTAAAATATCGTATTGCACACAAATAGGCATATCAGATACAAAGTCTTCGTGGACTAGAAAAGGAAACAAACGTTCGCCAAGGCCAATGAATCGCCCCTGGCTAGAACGTTCTCTCATCCAAATCTAGACATCTACGTTCTCTCTCTCTCTCTCTCTCTCTCTCTCTCTCTCTCTCTCTCTCTCTCTCTCTCTCTCGTGTGAGCTTGAAAACAGTTATTCAGTCCCTCATTGTGTGACTGAGCTTATCCTCCCCACTTAGAGGGGACAGGTTCGGCTCATGTTGGGATCCCTCCCCACACCTGTAGGTACGCCGCACTGGGTGGACGTGTCACACCGCTGCTTCCTTGGTTCCGATTCTCGGACAACGTTGAATCTAGCTAGTATAAGCTCACGTTCTACGAGTTTCTACCGGCTGCAAATCGATGAACCGACTGATATAGTGCAGTGGCAGAGGGCCAAAAAGCGACTTAAAAATGGAGATACCTTGCACTACTTTAGAACAAAGCAAAGTATGGTTTATTTTGTTAATTAAGGTCTCTAATATTAGAATATCGAGGTTGTGCTCTTGAAATTCACTTTTGATAAGGCAAATTGCCCATTGTTTTTGACTACCGTACGAAAAATTGAAAATACTAATTTTTTTTGTAGTATGTCTGTTTTTTTTTTTGCTCCAAATACTAAAGAATATTGATTGTTGAGTAGTTATTGGTTATTGGAGACATATATTGTAGCATATTTTCCTACCTTTAAGAATCAGAATGATTTTCAATCTATACCATAATTATTTAGCCTTCGCAAAGGAGTGCGCGTGATCATTAGTTTATTATTTTTTTCTGTTTTTACCAAACTATTTATTTAGACTTTTTTGCCAATGAATTTTTCGTCTTATACAGATGTCTGTAATGACCCTAATAAGGAACCACCTGCCAAAAAAAAAACAATCGCTATGAAAACTGCTGTATATTTTGTGATACTTCTCTGACGAAGTCACGTCCTGATCATCCAATTGTTGCTAATAATACAAAATCAAGCAATGCGCGTAATACTAGGTTGTACCACGAGCACGCGCATAGAGATCATGAGAAGAGTTCAAGAAATAGTTGTCCGAAGTTTAAGGAGGGAGTGGGGGAGGAGATTATAAAAGAGGCTATTGATGTGATGTCTGGTAACTGTAGAATTTCGAATAGACCTAATGGTCTTTTCAGAAAACTATGTAGAATTTTTTCAAAATATGACGTTGTTAAATACTGTGCTCAATTGGAAAGAGTAATAGGTCCAAAGCCCCGGTTGTGTTGTAGGTTAAACATATGTATAAGTTGGACTATAAAAAGAGTGAGTGTAATACATATGCGTTAAGACAATACGTTCTTAATAAATTGAATATGTTACCTAAGTGTAATACCATTCGTATTATATTGTGATGGCTCTGTAAATGGTAATAAAGCTGGTTGTGGCGTGGGGATGTCTAAGGGGATTGAAGATGAAACATAATCTATGGCAGCAGAGTTACATGCTAAACATGAGGGACTGAAAATGGTTGTTAATAAAATGAAGGATATGTTTGTATTTGTTGATTCCCAGAGTGCTTCGTTAGCCTTCAATAGCAAAACACCCACTAGTAGCAAGGTGGTTTGTCGGCTTCAGGAGAAAGGAATAACTGTAAAGTTCTTTTGGGTTCCATCTCATATTGGTATTTTATTAAATGAAGTTGCCGACAATCTGGCCAAGGAGGCCACACGAAAGCCTTACATTGACATAGAAAGCTTCTATGAGCCTTAATAGAATAAAAAGAGGACTGAGAAAAGGCTATACACATTTTGGAAGAGGGCAGCGTCAGTATGAGGAATTATTTGTTTGTTACTGAAAATACTAATGTACATATGGCAAGGACCTTTCGAAAGTTGATACTTTTGTTATGAGAATGAGCTTTGGGTATAATTATTGTTGGCAATATATTGATGGCGATGGTATACCCTGTAGATTGTGTGGTGAAGCATTCTCACATACTCTGCATCATTATATGTTGGAATGTGATAAACTTTGAGAATTTAGAAAAGTGTCTATTAATAATTCTACTTAGCAATTTCATAAAAAGAATTGTTAACAAGTTTCCAAGGTTTTACTGGAATAGATAGAATAGGACTGTTATAATAATTTTTTGTTGGGGATGCATTAGCATGCTAATGCATCCCATTTGATGTACCTATATGTCAATAAACTTTTTTGAATTTGAATTTGAATGTTGAGATCCCTTTGTGGTTCCGTTCACGGAAGCAGTGAATCATGCATCTGGCAGTTAGACGACTCTGGCGGTCTGTAAGTTGGAAAAGCGCTGGGGTCTATCACCCATATTCCATAAGATTTTCCAGAAACCAGAGAACTAAGATATTCCGGCACTATATCGTTTCTTGCAGAAATGAAATGCGTATGGTAAAATGCAATTGCTAATGAGGGAAAACTTAGTATTTGGTTTTGCCTTTGACTGTGTGATGTAACATGTAACTTGTAACCATGGTTTCAAGGCTTTAAACATGAATAGCTAAAATACAATGTGCTCCGAAATCCCTCCCATCAGACTAACGGAAATGTGTGTACTCGGTTTTTTTTTGTTTTTTTTCTGGAGACAGTATATGATAATTAGTAGTTTGGACAAGGGAATAAGTAAACCACTAAAAACTCATAACATTTTCAGCAGCTTTTCTCTGCGTTAACAAGTTAACCACCTCTGACTTGAAGCTTTGTGGCATTTTTTTTTTTTTTTTTTTGAGGGGGAGAGAAGGGGGTGGCGGTGGGGGAGGTGATAAACATTTGATCCAGTGGCCAATTAGCATATATTCTCTCCACGGAAAAAAAGGCACTTTTACTCCTTACCACAACCATTAGGGAAAGAGCAGTCGGACCTCTACAGTTCAGGGTAAGAGACGACTGTGATAAAAAATATGATATTTTTATTTGAACCTTTTCGGTTATGTCTAAAGATTTATATGAAAATAAGATCTGAGTAGCTTACTCAGTTTTTATCACGAATAGAAAATTCACTGGAAAAAGAATTCTAGCTTCCCCTGGAGTGGTATTAAATAAATTGTTTGCTTTCCTTTTTTCCCTTTTATTTGCTTGATATTGTTGCTAAATAGCGTGGTCTGTATTGACGTTACTTTTATTATTATTATTATTATTATTATTATTATTATTATTATTATTATTATTATTATTATTATTATTATTATCTCTACCAACGACATAACGATAATTGTGGAGGTAGATTTATCACAAGGAAATAATCTTCGACGAAATGTCAATAGGTTTCCGCCTTTTTTTCTAAATGGGCGATAAAGCGCCACGCTTTCATCAAAATAAAAATAAAAAGTAATAGGCGTGAAGATGACACTCCAAAATAGATATAAAAAACGGCCAGACAGATAATACGAAGGAGAAAACATTTTACTGATTCTACCAAGACTCGTCAAGAGCGATTTGGTCTTCCCAAGGGAAATGGGAGAATTCATCATTTTCAGCGACTTATCGGAGACCAGCAGATAGAGCATCCGCAACTGGTAGGAGTATTGGCAATCAAGGGAAGAATTGGGTGGGCGTATCAGCTTTTCCCAAGGATTTTTTGTTTACCCCGTTTTATAGGAAAGGAAAAACATTGGTGATAACTTTCGTACATTTCACAAATACCGAATATCTTTTATTCTGCTAGGAAAAATGTCCGAATTTTACGTAAATATTTCTAGAGAACTAAGCAATTTTATTGCAGTCACTGCTTAATTTTCACACATATCCGCCATTTCACAAAATACCCATTTCATAATATTACATAAGTAAAAAAGACAGTGGTTATAATGAAGTGCTCCTAAGACATAAAGGTTGGTTTTCTATAAAACTGCAGAATGCTGGAGATGAATGTTATAGCTATGATAAATGTTGTTGGGGACATGAATGTGAATGTTAGTAGGAACATCGAATGTATGCAGGATGTTAGGAGGTACAAAAAAACCAGATGTCGGCATTGATCACTAACTAGTCATTGCTGTGCCAGATCTAAAATTAAAACACTTGGTTGAAAAATTGATGTTGCTTTAAGTATATAGATTTAATGCAGTAGAGCTTAATGAAGATGAGAATTGTCAGACTCATGCAACTGGATGTCAAATGGATTGGCAATTCAAGAGAACTGATAATGAAATATCCATGGACGAAGAAAAGAAGAAAATGCGAGTTAAAATAACATGTTGACATTGAGGAAAAAGTAAATGTACTGAATGAATTAAGTTTTTTTTCCGAAGCCAAAACCTGAATTCAGTAGAAGGTGGAAAATAATGGGTTATGATAGAATCAGTGCAGAGATGATTTTAGGTGAATGAATGCGAATTAAAATGTATAGCTAAGGTACCAAAGAATGGTTGCGTGATTGAATAGTGTAACCAAAGAGCCATTATACTTAATTTGTTTGCTATAATATGATTGAGAGAGAAATCCATGGCAAACCCAAAGTATGAGGAAGCTGATCACGGAAAAGCAAGAGTTACAGAGACCAAATAATTTTTTTTAAGACATCTATTCAGCAGTGTTTGCAATGTAAGACTCTCTTTTGCTGATTACAAGAAATCATTTGGTAAAAAACACAGATCACTATTATGTAGTAAGGTCTTGAGCCATTATGACATTCTTATCCAATATATAAGGACTAATCCAAATTATCCATAATGGAAGAATACGTCAAATTAATGTTGAAATGGAAAGAAAAATTTAGATTTGAGTAGTGATAGCGAAGTTAATAACTTGGATTATGCCAATGGTGCTGTCTAAATTAGCAGACCACAAGTTTATTTGTTTGTTTGTTTGTGTGTATGTGTGTGTTTTCTATTTATAAAACTTGCTTGATAAATGTACTATACATCTACAGCGATGGGTGTAGTGATAAATACAAGAAATACTGAAATAACAAGAACGGAGTATGCGTAAATGGATGAAAGAGATTTAGAGGGAGAAATGAATAATGGAGGACATTTTCAAATATTTAGGATCAATCAAATCCAACACAGGTTATCTAGAGTTGCAATTTAATACGAGTTTAAAAAATGCAAACCAAACAATGGTTTGGCTGAATAAGATTCGGAAATGGCAAACCAGATATAGAAGACTATTACAATGTGTATTGCTACTCGAATATGAATCGTGTTACAGCAGTGAAACTAAACCTAACGGATTTTTTCAATTTGAAAATAATATTTAGATAGTGAAATAGAGTGAAAAATTATGCCATAAAGAAAATTATCGTAGTTAACATGCAAATGAGGTAATGCTTAAAGGGTGAAGAAAAAGATGTTAGACCGGTCTTCAGCTCAATCCCGGTAACATAGTATGGAAAACTACTTGGATAAGAAATATGAAAAGGGATACTAGCTATGAGTGGAGATTTGTGGTAGGCAATGCACAGGAATGACAAGAATAGCGGAGTTATGTGCTTGCGATGATGACAATACTGATAAAATTTGTCATCATGAGTTATGTAGATTATCAAACATGGCTACGACACTTAGATAAATGTCAATAGTACTCAGAAATTCTGCATGGTAAATTACTCTAAAATTCGTTAACAATTTCATATTAAGTAAATATTTACTTTGTCTAATCATCATCAGCCAAGAAGCGAGGACATAATGAGTTTAGTAACTTTTACATTACTGTTTCAAATCACTGTTATCATTTATTTCAATATTTTGTTTAACTAAAGACCTTCAGCAGTGTACAGGGATTTCAAATGATACAAATTTCACTCTTTGTTAAATGATTTATAAGATCCGAAATTTTAACTTTCATATATGGGTCTGGCTGAAGTTTCTTTCCTCTAATTGTTAAAAGATTCGTCTGATAAAGATATCGTTTAGCCTTTTCCGTGGTTTCGGATATAGTATTTGTCAGTAAGTGGTGTTAGTCTTGATTCTTCGAGGAGGCTTCCTATTCTGTATTCCTACTGTTGATGTTTTGTTGCTATTGACATAATTTTTGCTATTAGGGATGTTGAGGCAAATCAAAAGTAATATTGTCTTATATTTCTCTAGACAGTGGTCGATGTATGTCAATAAAAGAATCATCAAGCCAGTTCCGGAAATACGAATAATGACAGTATCCCTTCGGAATGAATAATCGAAAATCATTGAAATAGATATTGTAATATTGTGGAGAAATTCTTTAGCTTGATAGACTTGTCCGACGAAAAACATGTTGATCTTTGTGTAAAACATATTTCGTTTTATATTTTTTTAGTTCTATTATGCTTATTATTTCTTTCTCGAAAGAAACTGAAATTCCTGTTTTATATTTAAGCTGCTATTTTATTTTATATATGTGTGTTTTCTCAAAGTCTCTATACACATGTATGGATACATTCATTTAACCCTTCAACTCACTTGAGTGAAGTCCTTATCCCTTGAAAGGTGAATTCTGACTCTGACCAACACATCCATGCAGGCTGTAGGTACATTTCGTCTCTTCTCCTAGACCTCTGCTCTTTCCTTACACTTTTTAAGTTGCGTACAATTCCATGCATGCAACAATTAAAAGGATCCAAGGCATAATGGCATTTACCGTTCAGGAATAATATTCATTAATGGCGTAATTGAGTGAGTGTAAGTCTTTGACTAACTTCAGAACGGTAATTAAATTAGGAAAATGAAACGTCTTTTTTTGTGGGGGGTGGGTGGGTTTAATATGTATACATGTTCTTGTTTAAAAAATGTTAGGTGGTAAATGCTAGGTGGTAAGTTATAAGAATAATGCTTATTGCCTTAACTAAAATATTGTAATAGAATTTAGATGTGCAATATTTTTTCTGACACTTGAAGTTAGACAGAAGTTTAAAATACTTGCACTGAGAACATGTCTTGATGAATCAAAATAATTTCCTTCCAGTGCTCTGACTATATATTGCTTGTAAATCCATCCATGCTTTTCATTGCTTGAAAAATGAAGAGAGAATTTATGGT
>NC_061095.1:34020010-34023216 GCF_015104395.2 Macrobrachium nipponense | reverse complement strand
TCCTAAAAATGCATTTTATAAAAAAAAAAAACATTATTATATTCGAAATTAGTACTAGTTTATATTACATTTCTGATTATATTTAATGATGTCTACTTTGTGGTATTGGTATAGCACCTATGATTCCACAAAGGATGATGTTAAAAATCCTGGAAAAACGCATTTTTTTCCGAATTTTGTCTTTCAGCATTGTTTAATGGGCATATTCTAAAAACAGCTTCATATTTCTTTAAACTTGGACCTTAAGTTTTTGTAGTGACAAATGTATTCAAGAAAGAAGTTACAGAAGTTAAGGAGGACATTGTGGTTATTATACACACACACACACACACACACACACACACACACACACACACATATATATATATATATAGTATATATATTATATATATATCTTATATATATATATTTATATAATAAAGATATACATATAATATATATACATATATATATATAAATATATATATATATATAATATATATATATATAATATATATATAAATAGGTAGGGACCGGTCATTGTGTAAAAAAATTTTATTGCAACTAGTTTCGAGGCTCCTATGTACGCCATCATCAGGAATCTAAAAATAACATATAAATGCAATAAAAATAACACTAAAATATAAATAAAAGAATATTAAAAACACATCAAAAACTAAACTACCAAGAATTAAAATTGGACAGTACAGTTTAATCTATAAAGACAAAGTCAAGAGAGGAAAAAAAAGCCAAATACAAAGATAGTTACATAAGATAGACACCGAATTAAAAGAAACCAACTCAACAGACCGTTCATTATTATAGAGTGATGGTTTTTCTCCGATGGTAGACAATGGTTCAGTTGGTGTTAGCTCCATATCCCTAGACTGACTGGCTAATATAGAAAAAGAATCCATGCTCAGAGAATGGTCATTCTGAAGGGAATGCTCACAAATGGCACTAAATGCTTCTTGTTAAGTGGCCTGTTTGTTCTCATTCATCGCCTGGATGTTCAAAGGCAAGTAACCGGAACTGAGGAATTCATTTTGCAATATAAGTTGCATTACAGCAACAACACGTGTATTTATAGACTACAGATGACTGTAGTTCTTTGGGGACAGTGTCTTTGAACTTGAAAAACTTTTGTACTATATTTTCTAAGCCTGAATATGACTCAGACTGTCTTGAGGGTAAAATTCCATTCGTAATTTAGATGATCTGTTTCTCAAGGAAAAACTGCTTGTACCCATGTAAGGCAAGGAATAACAAATAGTAGCTTTGTTTACTGTCACATTTGGGGATGTGGAGTTTTTGGAGTTTTTTACCAATGAATGTGCCAATAAATTTAGCACCTAATCCATTATGAAAAAGAATATCTTTGCTATAAGAAAATTCAAAATGTAAGCTAAAATAATCGGAACAAACCTGCAATGCCGTAGTCACTAAAGTTTTCACTGTTTCTCTTAAAATCAATGGGATTAAAGATGAAAACTTGGTTGAGAGTCCAGTGAAAGTTGGGGGTTACGAGAACATCCTGAAAGCCAGCTTTCCCTTAGTCTCAGTTTCTGACGTAAATGTAGAAACAAAGGAATGCGAGTGGGAGATCTGAAAATTGAAACAGTATCATCTATATGGCGTCTATATAGAAGTGGTTTGCAAGAAACAGGACATTCTTTTAAACATCTACCTCATGATATGCAAGAAAGGCATTAGCTAACGTTAGGCCCATTGGATTTGCCATGACAGCCCCATTCGTTTGCTTATAAATCTTTCCATTGAATATGAAGAAACAGTCGGTTGTTGTTGGGGATAAAGTTTATGAAGCCGAGCTTTTGTAAAATTTAGTTTTATCAGAATCTCTATATGAATTATCAGTGGTTTCAGCTATAGATATATTCGTGAACACAATTATAACAACTTTTATTCCATACCTTTATACCAAAAGTATACGTATTTTTAACTGTATACTCGTTAATGGTTATAGGAGCAAGAATATAATGTGTATGTGCGTGTGTGTGTGTGTGTGTGTGTGTGTGTGTAAGAGAGAGAGAGAGAGAGAGAGAGAGAGAGAGAGAGAGAGAGAGAGAGAGAGATAGTATGCACGCACATATACTTTTCAGTCGTTTCTAAAGAAAGTTTCAACGGCCAACAGCAATTTGATCGTCAATAATGATTGTCACGAAACTAAACAAACAGAAGTTCCTTCCCTGCTGCTCTCCATTCAGTTGCAGCCATCATGAACCCGCAGCAGTATAAGATCCAAAGTTGGCAACAACATGGCGGGATCTACGCTACCATGAACACAATCGCGAGTTTAATTAAAGCTTACATTTGCAGTTCCCTCTCAATGACATTTCCAGGTCCATTTAATCCCATTTCTGCACTGTTGAAAATAGCAGGGATATATAGAATTTTCTGTTCGTTTTTTGGACATGTTCGTTTCATGGCGTGTGTTTGCACCTGAAGTCCCATTTGTTTATACATTTCATTTCTCTAGCTCCTTAAAAATAGAGAGCAACACTTCCCTATATTACGTCAAACATTCTAAATTAAAATTAAGCCTTTCAATAGCTGTAAGTTTTAGCAATTCCATATGACAAATAACTTTATTCTTTATTCCATTTGGTTTATTTGAAGTATAAGGATTAAAAAGGAATCAGTTTAATTTTTGGTCAAATTGTTCATAATTACATAATTTATTTTTTTTTTTTACTATAATTTCATGAATCAAACCACGCTAATGATACAATTTTTACAAAAGACAATCAAAATATACACACGCCACAGTAACTCACGCATACAGACATACACACACACACACAACAAGCACGCAATATATATATATATATATATATATATATATATATATATATATATATATATATATGTATATTCATATATATATATATCTATATATATATAAGTACTATATAATTATATATTATATATAATATTAATATATTATATAAAGAAGTAAACGATGGTATTATGACGTACATGGAGAAGGTTTCCCTTATCAAAAAAGTCCCGGTGAGACTCCAAACGCAAAAGGTCGTGATTCGATAAAGATCTTATGATGAAGAACTTGTAACTCAGTGTTTATATATATATATATATATATATATATATATATATATATATATATATATATAGGTGAGTGTGTGTGTACTTCTATGTGTATACAACTATATATACATTTATTCTATCGTGGCTATTTAAAGCTATGA
>NC_061095.1:34005010-34015010 GCF_015104395.2 Macrobrachium nipponense | reverse complement strand
TCAATTTTTCAACCAAGTGTCTTAATTTTAGATCTGGCACAGCAATGACTAGTTAGTGATCAATGCCGACATCTGGTTTTTTTGTACCTCCTAACATCCTGCATACATTCGATGTTCCTACTAACATTCACATTCATGTCCCCAACAACATTTATCATAGCTATAACATTCATCTCCAGCATTCTGCAGTTTTATAGAAAATCAACCTTTATGTCTTAGGAGCACTTCATTATAACCACTGTCTTTTTTACTTATGTAATATTATGAAATGGGTATTTTGTGAAATGGCGGATATGTGTGAAAATTAAGCAGTGACTGCAATAAAATTGCTTAGTTCTCTAGAAATATTTACGTAAAATTCGGACATTTTTCTTAGCAGAATAAAAGATATTCGGTATTTGTGAAATGTACGAAAGTTATCACCAATGTTTTTCCTTTCCTATAAAACGGGGTAAACAAAAAATCCTTGGGAAAAGCTGATACGCCTAAACAATTCTTCCCTTGATTGCCAATACTCCTACCAGTTGCGGATGCTCTATCTGCTGGTCTCCGATAAGTCGCGGAAAATGATGAATTCTCCCATTTCCCTTGGGAAGACTAAATCGCTCTTGACGAATCTTGGTAGAATCATAAAATGTTTTCTCCTCCGTATTATCTGTCTGGCCGTTTCTTATATCTATTTTGGAGTGTCATCTTCACGCCTATTACTTTTTATTTTTATTTTGATGAAAGCGTGGCGCTTTATCGCCCATTTAGAAAAAAAGGCGGCAACCTATTGACATTTCGTCGAAGATTATTTCCTTGTGATAAATCTACCTCCACAATTATCGTTATGTCGTTGGTAGAGATAATAATAATAATAATAATAATAATAATAATAATAATAATAATAAAAGTAACGTCAATACAGACCACGCTTTTTAGCAACAATATCAAGCAAATAAAAGGGAAAAAAGAAAAGAAAACAATTTATACCACTCCAAGGGGAAGCTAGAATTCTTTTTCCATTGAATTTTCTATTCGTGATAAAAACTGAGTAAGCTACTCTGATCTTATTTTCATATAAATCTTTAGACATAACCGTTCAAATAAAAATATCCTATTTTTTATCACAGTCGTCTCTTACCCTGAACTGTTACAAGAGGTCCGACTGCTCTTTCCCTAATGGTTGTGGTAAGGAGTAAAAGTGCCTTTTTTCCGTGGAGAGAATATATGCTAATTGGCCACTGGATTAAATGTTATCACCTCCCCCACCGCAACCCCTTCTCCCCCCCCCCCCCCCCTTTCCCCCCCCGCCAAAAAGAAAAAGAAATGCCACAAAGCTTCAAGTCAGAGGTGGTTAACTTGTTAACGCAAAGAAAAGCTGCTGAAAATGTTATGAGTTTTTAGTGGTTTATTTATTCCCTTGTCCAAACTACTAATTATCATATACTGTCTCCAGAGAGAGAAAAAAAAAAAAAACGAGTACACACATTTCCGTTAGTCTGATGGGAGGGATTTCGGAGCACATTGTATTTTAGCTATTCATGTTTAAAGCCTTGAAACCATGGTTACAAGTTACATGTTACATCACACAATCAAAGGCAAAACTAAATACTAAGTTTTCCGTAAGAAACGCATTTCCGTAAGAAACGATATAGTGCCGGAATATCTTAGTTTTCTAGTTTCTGGAAAGTTTTACGGAATATGGGTGATAGACCCCAGCGCTTTTCCAACTTACAGACCGCCAGAGTCGTCTAACTGCCAGATGCATGATTCACTGCTTCCGTGAACGGAACCACAAAGGGATCTCAACATTCAAATTCAAATTCAAAAAAGTTTATTGACATAGAGATATATATTATTATAGCAGTGCTCTTTTATCTATTCTAGTAAAACCTTGGAAACTTGTTAACAATTCATTTTGTGAAGTTGCTAAGTAAAATTATTAATAGGGACTTTTCTAAATTCTCAAAGTTTATCACATTCCAACACATAATGATGCAGAGTATGTGAGAATGCTTCACCACACAATTTACAGGGTATACTATCGCCATCAATATATTGCCAACAATAATTATACCCAAAGCTCATTCTCATAACAAAAGTATCAATTTCGAAAGGTCCTTGCCATATGTACATTAGTATTTTCAGTAACAAACAAATAATTCCTCATACTGACGCTGCCCTCTTCCAAAATGTGTATAGCCTTTTCTCAGTCCTCTTTTTATTCTATTAAGGCTCATAGAAGTTTCTATGTCAAGGTAAGGCTTTCGTGTGGCCTCCTTGGCCAGATTGTCGGCAACTTCATTTAATAAAATACCAATATGAGATGGAACCCAAAAGGACTTTACAGTAGTTATTCCTTTCTCCTGAAGCCGACAAACCAACTTGCCACTAGTGGGTGTTTTGCTATTGAAGGCTGACAAAGCACTCTGGGAATCAACAAATACAAACATATCCTTCATTTTATTAACAACCATTTTCAGTCCCTCATGTTTAGCATGTAACTCTACTACCGTAGATGATGTTTCATCTTCAATCCCCTTAGACATCATTTCTTCCACACTAACATCATTTTCATAATATTCACGAACAACCACACCACAACTAGCTTTATTACCATTTACAGAGCCATCACAATATAATACGAATGTTATTACACTTAGGTAACATATTCAATTTATTAAGAACGTATTGTCTTAACGCATATGTATTACACTCACTCTTTTTATAGTCCAACTTACTTATACATACGTTTAACCTACAACACAACCGGGGCTTTGGACCTATTACTCTTTCCAATTGAACACAGTATTTAACAACGTCATATTTTGAAAATATTCTACATAGTTTTCTCAAAAGACCATTAGGTCTATTCGAGATTCTACAGTTACCAGACATCATATCAATAGCCTCTTTTAAAATCTCCTCCCCCACTCCCTCCTTAAACTTCGGACAACTATTTCTTGAACTCTTCTCACGATATATCTATGCGCGTGCTCGTGGTACAACCTAGTATTACGCGCATTGCTTGATTTTGTATTATTAGCAACAATTGGATGATCAGAACGTGACTTCGTCAGAGAAGTATCACAAAATATACAGCAGTTTTCATAGCTATTGTTTTTCTTTTTAGCAGGTGGTTCCTTATTAGGGTCCATTACAGACATCTGTATAAGACGAAAAATTCATATTCATTGGCAAAAAAGTCTAAATAAATGGTTTGGTAAAAACAGAAAAAGATAATAAACTAATGATCACGCGCACTCCTTTGCGAAGGCTCAAAAATTATGTTATAGATTGAAAATCATTCTGATTCTTAAAAGTAGGAAAATATGCTATAATATATGTCTCCAGTAACCAATAACTACTGAACAATGTACATTCTTTAGTATTTGGAGCAAAAAAAAAAAAAAAAAAAACAGAAATACTAAAAAGAAATTGTATTTTCAATTTTTCGTACGGTAGTCAAAAACAATGGGCAATTTGCCTTATCTAAAGTGAATTTGTTCTAAAGTAGTGCAAGGTATGTCCATTTTTAAGTCGCTTTTTGGCCCTCTGCCACTGCACTATACCAGTCGGTTCATCAATACGCAGCCGGTAGAAACTCGTAGAACGTGAGCTTATACTAGCTAGATTCAACGTTGTCCGAGAATCGGAACCAAGGAAGCAGCGGTGTGACACGTCCACCCAGTGCGGCGTACCTACAGGTGTGGGGGATCCCAACATGAGCCGAAGCTGTATCCCCTCTAAGTGGGGAGGATAAGCTCAGTCACACAACGAGGGACTGAATAGCTGTTTTCAAGCTCACACGAGAGAGAGAGAGAGAGAGAACGTTTTGCCTTGTGTCGCGGTAGATGTCTAGATTTGGATGAGAGAACGTTCTAGCAGGGGCGATGATTCATTGGCCTAGGCGAACGTTTGTTTCCTTTAGTAGTTCAAGAAGACTTTTTATCTGATATGCCTGTTTGTGTGCAATACGATATTTTAAAGGTATAGTCGGTTTATTTTTTGTGTATATCGGAGTTTCTTACACTCGCACAAATACACGCACACACAGGGGAAAACTCCTGTCACTAGAAACGACGTGCTGTCAAGAAAGGCATATCATAATGATTTGAAAACAACATTCTTCTTGACACATATAAACACACACACACACACATACACACGTGCGCGCGCGCACACACAGAAAATAAAAACATGAACCTGAATACACTATGGAGATTCATTTCTAAACAGCTAAGGGTGCAATGTAAGCGACCTTTTTTATAATAACAGAAAATATAAATTTTAGAGCATATATTAGCTGTCGTATAAAAATCAAATTCCTTGATCAGTTTTATTACTACTTAAGGTAAGTGGACTCATTTGTTAGTCACAGTTTTACTCGTGTCTCTAACATTCAGGTCTGACCTCTTGATCTACACTTTGGTGAAGGCTGTTAGGCTTCCATCTCAGATGATCCTCACTTTTCCACTGTGACTGAGTTGCCAATGTATGTTTCATGAATTGCAATTTCAGAGTTCGAGGTTTGTGATACATATAACTTACCATCTGGCTTTGATATTTATTATAGTCATCCCCTGTTTGGTAACTGATCCATTATTTTTGTAAGAAAACTCTCTCTCTCTCTCTCTCTCTCTCTCTCTATCTCCTCTCTCCTCTCTACTCTCTCTCTCTCTCAGGGAAGCAGTCACTCTATCAACCACCGTCATCAGACACTCATTTCCTCCGGTCGTCCGGGGACGTGGCTTGCTACATCTATCACCATCTCCTTGAAAGGCTCTCCAACTGAGGGTATAGAGTGGAGTAGGCCTTTATGAAATTTCTGATTGGGCATCCCCAAGAGGTGGCACACCTTAAACGAAAGTAAGTGCGTTTTAACTTCAGGCGCATTTAGGACAAGAAGAAATGTTGTGCTTACTTCTGGAAAGTTTTCCGTGCCCCAAAATGCCCCGTGAGATTATGTTCCACACTAGCGGGCACTGCCCGAGGGGCAAACACTGTTCCCACAACCTGTTCTACTTTAGTGACTGACCGAGTATGCAGCCAGAACGATGCGATTGTCTGGTAACGCTTCTTCAGAAGTGAGAGAAAATATAAAGAGCCATAAGTGCCAGACGGTCATGCTCGCCAGTGTGGACAGGCCATGAGATACAATAACCTATTTCTATATTTTACTCGCACTACTAACCGCATCGCTACCTCTAATTCTGGTCAGTAGGTGCATTCCTTAACCTACCAATCGGATGTGTAAACCATTTGGCTTTAAAAATGCAGGTTTAGAAAGGTCATCAGAATCATTCATTTCTAATCCACTAAATTCAATCGTCTGGGCTTCTTTAACAACCTCAGCATCCCCTTCGACGCCCATTCGAGAACGTGTCACAACAGAAACAGAATTAAACAAGTAATTTTCACTCCTCTGAACATTTACGATATCAACCATCGTCAAAATACGAAAAGAAATGCCATGTTCAATATTAGGTACCGGCAAAGAGTCAACAACAGCAAAATTGTCCATTCCCAGAAAATGGTCAGTTTTTAAATAATTTTTTTCCAAAAGATACAGCGCCACTATATTAGGATATCCACCCGATAAACCGAAATCGTCATTTATAAATAAAATTATCGTGAACCGACTTCCATAATATATTAACGACTAGACGGCTCATGTGTCCCTCAAGATTTTCATACAACCTCCGATTCGTTTTGTTTTGGCCATAGATAGTTCCATCCGACATGTACCTTTTGAAAACCGAGTCACTTTGATTCTTGTTTATAGGGCTTTCCTCTTTGACACAGTCTTGTCGGTGGCAAGGGATTACTCATCCGATGGTATCGCTACTTCCTGTAAGGACTCTAATTTCATGGAGCTTAGTTGAAAGGAAGAGTTCCTGTCAAAAGGAAGATAAGGCCCCATTAAAACATCACAGGTGAGAAATCAACATAAAAAGGGAAATGCATAATAAAAGTAAAATATTGAAAATAAAAAAAGTTCACAATATCTGTACATCACATAGAATAGAAGTAGAACCCGAAACTGGAAAGAAAAGGGATTATTAAAAATGTCTGCAATGCTTACCCTCTATGGCCATTTTTCAGTCTCTCTCGCGGTCGCAACGCGCCATTGAAGAAATAGATTGGTAGTGAACTATTATACTATAGATACTCTTCAAGCAAGTTATAATGCCATAGACAAACGTACAAACCATCAGGTAAGACATACCCCCTTCGTATGACGTCACTGGCACTAACGAATTCATTAGGCAGGAAGATTCCATGGCGTGAGTCATGGTATCTTCAAACTTAATGAATTCGTTAGGTGTCCTTCCAGTGATAGACACGTGAGCGTCACATTTCTGGTCACACATAGGAACCAATCTTCGGGCGAAGAGGAACGACACTTAAGTAATGATTAACAGCCTTTCCGAAGAATGTAACGTAAAATATAAATTGTATGCCACTCACTTTTCTGAACTTCTGAACTGAGATTACAGGTCAGCGAATAGTCAGCTAAACCAGTCCATGCACCTGTACAAATGCCAAAATATGGATATCTGCCCTGTGCAAACTCAAGATATGTATACAACAAGCAATTCTCTATGCATGCATAGAATAAAAGAAAGGAAATCCCTATAATGACTTAGAATAATAATTACTTTTTAAGAACGAGAGAGAGAGAGAGAGAGAGAGAGAGAGAGAGAAGAGAGAGAGAGAGAGAATTTATGCGTTAAACGTAAACTACGATATGATATAATAAAACATTTGCTATATATGTTTAATGTTTCATCCCTGTTGGAAAAGCCTTGAATATGAAATATACCAGGTATAAGGGCTACATATATACCCATACATACATACATACATACATGCATACATACGCGCGCGCGCACACACACATACACACACACACACACACACATATATATATATATATAGATATATATACATATATATATATATATATATATATATATATATATACTATATATATTATATGTATATATATATATATAAATTTCCAGGCATGGCTTTGCAACGTTTACATTAAGCTTCCCCGGAGTAAAAGAGCATCCAACTGTGGTCCACACACTGATAACAAGAATAGGATAAAGTATATTAAAGCTAAAACCAAGTGAAAGCTAAGGGAAAAGCAATGTTTCACTTAATAAATTATTATTATCATCGTCCAAATCAGATATTGGAAGAACCTCTAAAATACGTTAAGGGGAATAGAATCTTGCAAAGTCTGTGCATAGAGCATAAAATAAATCTTCACTCTTCCGTCTAGTCGAAGTTGCTCAATGATGGCACTTGAGTGAAGAATGGCACCACAAAAAACAGACGAGTGCATAGCAAGCACGGTCACCTAATCTTTAAATGCAGGAACGCACTAAAACTTGGATTGTTAAAGCAAATAACGCTAAATGGGAAGTGCTGAAGGCATAGAGAGTAACTCATTCAAGTAAGTAATGGTATGCACAATGAATTAATGATCAGGTTTATGTTCACAAGAGTTTACACCACTTCATTTAGGCTCTGAAGGAGTAGGACGGTCATGTTTTGCATGTAGAAGCCAGACTTTAATTAAAGGATGACGTGGAATATGGCTTGTATGCTCTACAAAAGAAACTTATTAATGGGAAGGGGTAAGGGGAGTGACCGGCATACGGCATGTCGACAAGGTCTGTCTAAGATGCTGGCCAGGTCACGACCTCCGCTAAAATAGGGTGAGCGGCTCTGACCTCTTCCTTATATGCACGGCATTTCTTTGATATAAAGGTTAAAAGTTCTATATCACTGAAATACTGAAAACAAAGAGGCGAAATAAACACTACCAAAGTGCTCATCTGTTTTAAAGTAAATCACGAAAAACAAATAAATCATATGTATAATTATCTGTTGCTGGTGATCTGATCGCCTTAAGCCTCTCTTTAGCGAGAAGGCCCTATTTCTGAATCCCTGTTGAAACGGGAGATTATACCTTGCCCACCCAAGTAATGCATTAGTTATATGGTAGTTATTTAATAGCAGTAGAATGCAGATTGCGGTAGAATGCAGAGAAATGAAACTGCAACACCACTTCTATATTTACAAAATATAGAACTTGAAGAACCGTGAACACAAATTTTCGGTCAGGAGAGAACAAAGCCAACAAAATGCTCTGAAAGCACCTATTTATCTACGAATTGCCAGATGTAATAGAGATAAGTCTCATGAAATGTGTGCCTCTAGGCAATATAAACTATTATGTGTGTGAGGTTAAGAGAGAGACAGAGAGAAACGAAAGTTATAGGTTGACCGACTTCCATTCCAGAGTTTGTAAAAAAAAAAAAAAAAAAAAAAAAATTGGGATCAGAAAGTTTGGAGAGGGACTTTAGTTTCTTGAACCTCCTTGAAACAGGAGATGCAACGAAGAATGGCAGACAAGGAGAAAAACTTATTTCGTGTTTTTGGCAAATCTGATACTGGTTCTAACTATTGCCTTATGAATGCAAAATCGATGATGATAAAAACATATATTTTCGGTGCTTTGGATATAGCTTGCTAAAAGATGCATTATTAAAAGTTCTTGCATAGAGACAGTTGTCCACGTACATTCAAAGCTCTATTCTATATTTATGAAGTGGATATTATGCAAGTAATCTATCACACAATAAATGTTGGATGGTAACATACCGCAAGCAACCCTTGGGATTTAAGACCTATGCTTCTTGTAGTCTCTTGAATTCTTAATTTTGTTATATTTTCGTTGCCGCTAAATGTATGCAAACATTTTATGAAATACGTTTCACAATGTTTTTCACTAGACGAGAACAGTCAATGACTCTTTTATGAATGTCGTAACATTTAATAATTAAGATATCTGTTTTTTTAATGTAGAAAAACTAAAAAACAGTTATCTTCTCTCATCATCATCATCCAGGTGCCATATCCCCAAGGACGTCGACAATCATGGCTCGCCATTCCTCTCTACTTCCGGCTCTCTGCAGCAACTGAACTGCAGACATTCTTCCTCCAGTCATTCTCACTAATCCATCCATATATTTTTGTCTAGGTCTTCCATTGATTTTACCAGTGAGAGAGGGATGCTCTAGTTCTTGTCTTCTCACTATGTGACCCACAAACCGCATTTGTCTACCTCTCACTGAGGCCAAAAACTCTCTTTCAACGCCTACTCTCTCTAATATTTCCGCATAAGTTTTCCTTTCTGCCCATGATATTTTCAACATTCTTCTCAAAACCACATTTCTGCAGCCTGTAACCTCTCCTAGTCTGCCTTCCTCAAAGTCCAAGTTTCACAGCCACACAACAATACAGACTAAACAAAACATTTCACAAACCTGCTCCTTAGATTCATAGATATTTTCGAGTTGGTGCCTAATTTCTTCATCTTACCAAATACATCTTTTGCCATGGATATTCTCTTATTGATCTCTTTTTCTCACTCACATCACTTGTGACAGTGCATCCTAAATAATTAAAACTATCGGTTTGTGTAACTGTTTCAGCATCAATTCTTATATCTATTCTTGGGGGTATTTCATCCTTGGTGATAACCATAACTTCTGTTTTCCTAATATTTATTAACAGACCTCTCATCTTTCAAACTTGCCGTCGTCCACCCGAGGACAGACAGCCTCTCCCATAGTGTTCCTTGCATAAGTATGTAGCATAAAGACATAACTTTGTCCGAGTTTCGGAAGCAAATCCCCGAATCTCGCTTTGAAATATTCGAACCATCTCCAGATAAAGACAAAAACAGATGAAATGCAGGTGAGACATTCTTTTTCTCTTTTTACCCCAACTTTAAAGAATAAGAGGTATGACGGGAATATATGAGGGATAATATATTTTTCGATTTAATGTTTTGGACTTTCCTCTATTTTTGTGGTAAAGAATGGAATTTTCAGTAATAAAACAAAGGATATTCTGAAAGCAGTGCTGCCTGACAGAGAAAGAGAGAGAGAGAGAGAGAGAGAGAGAGAGAGACAGAGAGACAGACAGAGAG
>NC_061095.1:33997510-34002510 GCF_015104395.2 Macrobrachium nipponense | reverse complement strand
TGTAGCTAAATCATTCCTTCACCGATGTGCTCTGACTCTGATAGGTCCCTGGTATTAAGAAAAAAAAAAAAAAAAATACATCCGAAACCCCGGACCGAAATGTTTCGACATTTCAGGATTACGTACAAAATTACAGGTTTTAGCACAAAATACCTTTAACAAACTTACAACCCATTGGACTCCTTTTTTCTCCAGAAAAGACTTGTACATACTTAAGAAACTAGCCAAGAATGACACCATAGTTATCACTCGCCCAGATAAAGGCAAGGGTGTTGTGTTAATGAATAAATCTGATTATATTAATAAGGTTGAAAGCATTCTAAATGACAACACGAAATTCAAACTCCTAGGTAAGCCAGATTTTGCAACCATTTTTAGAATTGAAGATAGAATCAATAGATTTTTAAAGTGTCTTAAAGATAAAAATATTATATCTGAAGAAAAGTACCATTCTCTCTATAGTACCGGTTCTACCTATGGCATTATGCATGGACTTCCTAAAACACACAAAGAAGGCCTTCCCATCAGACCTATACTAGCGTCATATGATACCCCGAATTACAGGTTAGCTAAGTTCCTTGTTCCCTTGCTTTCCCCATTGACAGAAAATGAATATAACATCAAAAATTCCTTCAACTTCAAAGAAGCCATACTTAGCCAGGACTCAGACCTCTTTATGGTCAGTTATGACGTTGAGTCTCTCTTTACCAATGTACCTGTGAATGAGACTATTGAAATTATTATTAATAAACTCTTTCCTGAAACTGACTCCCTTTTTTATAATTTTAATAAATCTGATTTTAAGAAACTATTGCAACTGGCAGTGCAGGACACTGCCTTCATTTTTAATAATAATTGTTACACTCAAATCGATGGTATGGCTATGGGTTTCTCCAGTTAGGGCCCATATTTGCAGGCATTTTTATGTGCTCCCTGGAGGAGCATTTTTTAGACACCTGTCCTTTGATTTACCATCCGCTATTCTACAAAAGGTACGTTGACGATACCTTCGCGCTTTTTAAATCCAAGTACGACGCTGAAAGGTTTCTTCATTTCATTGATACAGCACACCCAAATATAAAATTTACTATGGAGTGCGAAAGTGATAATAAACTACCATTCTTAGATGTTTTAGTCTTACGACAATATGATTATTTTAATACTTCAGTTTACAGGAAGGGAACTTTTACAGGATTAGGTTCAAATTTTTATAGTCACTGTTTTTATGGTTTTAAATTAAATTCTTTATCCACATTACTTCATCGTGCCTTCTCATTGACATCTAGTTGGGAATTTTTTCACGAAGAAATCAACTTTTTACGTCAATATTTTACCAACAATTATTTTCCCACTACACTTTTTCACAGGCATGTTTGTAAACTTCTTAATAACGTTTTTATCCCAAGAGTCTCCTTACCTACTGTGCCTAGGCTTCCATTTTATGCAAATGTACCTTTAATCCATGACAAAAATTTCTACGATGCACTAAGAAAACTCATATTTGATTATATACCAGCTATTAGATTTAATATCATCCCAACAAACCCACTCAGTTTAGGTAGTTTGTTTAAATTCAAGGATAAACTTGACCCTTTGATGACCTGATTGCCATAAGGGCGTTAGCTATAGAACTGGTAACAAACTTACTAATCCTGAATTTTCTAATATCAGAAAACATGCCAATAAATGCAAGCTAAATATACAATACAAAGATTTTGAAACATTGGGACGGGCACCGAATGGCAAACTACTGACAATTCTGGAGTCCTTGTTTATTAAACAGCTTGTTCCTCAATTGAACACGCAGTCTTCCTCGACAAAATCTTTACCTAACCTGAGCTGTTGCCGGTCATTTCTGGTTTGTTCCTTCTGACTTCTGTCCTTCCTTTCTTTCTTGATGGTTGGCTCTGCTAACAAGTTTTTATATTTTTTTTTTTATCTTGTCTTTTATAATGTATTATGTCTTTTATTTGTAATTTAGTGCTTTTAATATTAATTTTATTGTTTTATGTCTTTACAGCTTGAAAATGAAACCTTTGTGTTTTGAAACGTTGTAATAAATGTATTTTAAGGACCACCTGAGCTGTATTTCCTCCTACAAGTCTTCTATATATATATATATATATATATATATATATATATATATATATATCTTTGTTGTCTGTAATCTATATCTATCTATCTATCTATCTATATATATATATACATATATATATATATATATAATCTTTGTGTGTATCTATATCTATCTATCTATCTATTCTATCTATGATATATATATATTATATATATATATATATATATATATATAATATATATTATATATATATATCTTTGTCTGTATCTAATCTATAACTATCTATCTATATATATATATATATATATATATATATATATATAGTATATATGGTATATATATATATATATATATATATCTATATATATATCTATATATATATATAATATATATACACATGTATATGTGTGTATATATATCTATATCTATATATATATATATATATATATATATATATATATATATATATATATATATATATATATATATATATATATATATATATATATATATATATATATATATATATCTATATATATATATATATATATGTATATATCTATACTATCTATCTATATATATATAATATATATATTATATCTATTCTTATATATATATATATATATAATATATATATATATATATATATATATATATATATATATATATATCTATATATATCTATATATATATATATATATATATATAGTATATATATATACTATATATATCTATATATATATATATATATATATATATATATTATATATATATATATATATATATAAATATATATATATATATATATATCTATATATATCTATATATTATATATATATATATATATATATATATATATATATATATATATTTCACTTCCTCCCTGGGGGTTTTAGATAGAATTTTTGGGGCACTATCGGTCCAACCTTGAGTGAAAATGAAGGGTGGCATAAAAGACCACAGTAGGATCTGAGAACATGAACAATAGAGGCGAGAGTCGTTGAAAACTAGCACTAATAACTTCCTTTTCTGTACAGAGAACTGTTTTCCCCTCTGATGCTTGGATACACGAGAATTGTTAACATTTTGTTTTGTGGACTCATTTCATAAAATGTATTATCATTTCGGTTTTAATGTGAGTTTATGGAAGCCATATTCTTTTGAAAGGAACTGTCGGAATCTGTGAGCCGATTTATTACCAATTTTGATAAGCCCCGATTGCGTATGTACAAAATTAAGAAACTATTTCCTTTACGTTTGACTATTGAATTTGTGGAACAAATATGTATAGGTTTGAAGAGAAGTGACTCATTTCTCTGTTCATTTGTGGGAATTGTTTCAGTTAGCCAGGCCTTCTTTTTATATATATATATATATATATATATATATATATATATATATATATATTATATATATATATATATATATATATATATATATATATATATATATATATAGGTATCTTGTGCATGTGTAGAAAACAATAACTTTTTCTCCCCGACTCTTGGGGAAAGCCCCACACGATTCCACGCTCATACCGCTTTCCACGACAAACGCTTTGTCTCCCACAACAAAGCGAGAGGAGGAGACGAGGAGAGAAAAATGCAAGAGGAGTGTTTTACCTTCCATCGAGGAGGATGAGAGAGAAACAATACCAGCAAGCGAAGCATGAAGAGTCATTAATACAGTTGGTTTGAGAAATATAATTGTTTTTCTGTGAATTTCAGTTCTTCGGAAAATGAGAGAAAAATAACTTTTTGTTCTTTCTAATAATTTCACATAATCAGAAAGTTTCCTTTGTATTTATCGATTTGTCTATTAGTCAATCTGTCTATCTATCTATCGTTTTTTAAACTATATAATGTGCTTCGAAGAGGACCTGGCTCCAGAGTTTGGTAAAAATTTCAGTTTCCAGCAATGATTTTGCTGCCAGCCAGTATCCCCACTGAAAACGATCAGCCACAATCGACTGACCGTTACCCATTTCAGTATGATCTCAACAGAGGCAAAATGGAACGTTTCAGTAGACGTACAATTTAACTCGTAATGAGGGTTTGGGATGATTGAGTTATTTTTTCACAGTATTGTTTAAACACATTCTGAACCATTAAGGCAATTTATCAACTTTGAAATGATCAAATTTCTTCTTGTTCGATTATTACTTTCTTATGGCTGCTATAAAATACTGTTTCTACTGAAGCTGCTTTTTAAACAGAGAAATAGGGGGAGGGGGAAAGAGGGCCGTGGGAATAAAGGGTATAGCAAAAATCAAAAGCAAAGTAAAAATAACAGCTATAACATATTGATCAAGGTACAAAAACCTGTGAAGTAACGAGAAAAAAATATTATTTTGAGTCATGTAAACACAAAACAGAGGAGCGTCGTTCGTCAATATCCTAATTGACATGAAATAGTCCATTTTGTCTCTAGCACAAAAGGTAAGAAATTATCTTTGTCGATTGACTCTGTGGCAAATATATAAACACTGAGGAAATCAGGTATCAACCGAGAAATTCTTACTCCCTTGTGTCATCCTTTTTTCCCAATGAAAAGCTTAGGTACTCTATCCTTCGATAGCGATCATCAGCCCAGTTTCAGTAGTAAAAAACGTGATATAGTCACTGGGTTTCAATTCACGCTCTTATCCTATTTTGGTGGTGTTATACGTCAGTAGAGTGTTCGAGTGTATGTTCTCTTACCTGCTTCTTCTAGATGATTCGTTCTGCGGTCTGGTTCTAGGTTCGGCTTTATGCTTCTTTTTAAATGTTAGTTCTGGATTAGTAATATTATTAGTCTCTCTGGAGAAGTTGGAATGAGACGAACGGCAGAATTTCTTTCTTTACTATTACAAAGAATATAAGTTACACCTACAAGTTTACAAATCTGGTTAGGACCACTGGCAAAGTTTTGCTTCTTTACTGTA
>NC_061095.1:33985332-33997010 GCF_015104395.2 Macrobrachium nipponense | reverse complement strand
AGAGAATTTATGGTAAAACAGCTCAAACAGTGATTAAGACACGAAATTTGTAGTTAATGTTCCTTTGAAGCCATTCAGTGTTCAAAATATACATCAAATACAATGTCCAGCCACTCTGTTTCACTGTTTCTATCCTTCTATAGCATATCTCCCGCAACCCTTTCAACTACTAGCGTTCCTTAACCTCGTAATTGTCATTTCTATCCATACCAGTAACATCTATCACCATCTCTAGCGATAGCCGTCCCTCTTATTCTTGTATTATCTAAATCTGTCTTTCGGCTGTCATTTACAAATTCCTCAATCTTTCACCAAGTAACGCATTCCTCGGACAATACTTTTTCCCCATTTCTTTCCTTTATGCAGATAGGCATTTGTTTAATAACGTTCTTTCAAGTTTACCGCTGGAAGATACTACCTTTTCTTCCTAATGTAGCTACTGATTGAAATCCACAACTGCTTTTCTTATAAATCACATATTTTTTCATTGGCTTTCATTTTCCCAGTTCCCCAATTTCTTTTTTTTCTGTGAAAAATTTTATGCATTTCTGTATCTCAAAGGTATTACCTATGGATGTTCAATCGTCCCAGTCTAAAATAAATCCCTTTGCTAGGCCTCAGCATGAAGTTACTTGGGATATTTTTCATCATGTAGAAGCAATCATTTCCATCGTAGATTAGATTGTGAGAGTTTCTTTCCCAGTAGGTTCTGCTGCATCATCTACTTCTTCTGTTAGGTGATGAAATAACTTGGATTTATCAGTTTTACAGAAAAACACATCAGCGGTTGCTAAACTGTAGGGACCAGGCATCATGGGGAATTTGACCAGCTTTTCCAGCTCTAACTTAATTCACAGTTGTTAACATATCAAGAATAACTGGAAAGCCACATTTCCTTGATGTGTGAGCTGTACAACTTTGTTGTCCACTAATCTCTTGGTACTGTTCTTATTCATGGGTCCAAGAGTCTTGAGGTTTTGTTTCTTAATTGGCTTGAAGGAGTTTCTGTTGTTCTTCAGCCTGTCTTCAATGAAAGCGTTATGCGCTTCTGTTCCGACCTTCTCTGCTCTGAGCACAGCATGTTCTACATCATGTGTTGCCGCCTTACCGGAAGACAGAATGAGCAGATTATCCTTTGTGTTTACTGTAAATGGGTTGACAAAACTGTACTGCCTCGATGACCTTCTCATTAGCTCCTAGCAATTTTTGTTGGTCTCATATCTCTATGTTCATGACTGTCTGATTATTGCATGTCTGCCAGATTCAAAATAGAGTTGACAAATTGGGACCTTGTGTGTTGATCTGACCAACCACTGATATGCCTCTTAGTTTGTGAGTTTTCCTGTGATGCCATGTCGTATGAAAGTTTCCTCCATTGTTTTGTCTACATCTGAGCAGTTTCCTGGAATGAAAGAACGTGCACACTTATTGCACCTTGTTTCAGCAAATCTGTTGCTCCAAGATGGCTTGATTCTATGTTTCACAGAAGCATTGAGAAGAACCTCAATTACCTTGAGTAGTTTTGTCCACCAAAACTGAAGAAAATGGGTGTCATTGCATGTATGCAGTATGCACATGATCCATGTAAGACAGCCACAGCTGAGTGGTCTTTCTGCATTCTTCACGATAAGCTAGGAATCTGTCTAGGTATTGTTGCACTGCCTCATTGTTCACAGCTCATTCAATGGTATTGGGAGAACAGTTGTGGTGGTATCAAAGCTAAGAAATGAGCAAGCAAAGGTTCCCACAGCTACGTGAATCGTACCAGCACTCAATAAGACCCTTGGCCACACTTTCCCCTTTATGCTTCGTTTATAGGGCAGAACAGTTGCTTCAACGATAATTACTGACACAAATTTCACACACTCATACCTGCCAGTTATGACTGTCCTCAAGGCGAGAATCTATACTGTCTGCTGAGTACGGCTGCAGAGACACAACAACCGCCAGAAATCACAAAACAACTCAACAAGTACTACAACCACACAACAACTCAACATGACAAATCACTGTGCAGACGAATACCAGCAACATCAACACAGCAACACCACAAGTCCATACACTACCACTTACAAACAACATCAAGAAAACACAACAACAACACTCAACTCTCAACTACAACAACTCACATACAACACCACAGGACCTCACAAGCTCAACAAGCTCAACAACCTTCCAACGCATAAGTACAATAAACTTCAGCAATACAGGCACAACAAACTGCTAACATACAATATCACCAGCAAATCAAAACTACTTCAGAAATCACACAATATAACTGACCATCCAATGCCAAGACCACTATCTGGGAAAACCAACTGTACATCACAGACTCTGATCATAGACTGCCTACTGCCTGCCCCAGCGACACCAAACACAACATATCAAACATACAAAAGCATTTAAACTCTCAATTATTCCAGAAAGCTACAAACAACCCAATGACGCTCTCACTTACTCTGTTGCTCTCTCTCTCTCTCACACAACCCTCAAAGATGTTTTCAAATGTAACTACCATATCACTCCTCCATACAGTTTCTTACAATATCATTGAGAATGCCCCTGTTACAACTTTGTGACAGTGAAGTCCCCTGTCATAATATTTCCCCCAAAAAACACTTCAAGTAGGATATCTGAGAAACCACTTCCATCCATCTTCTTACCCAGCATCCTCATGAATGCACATTCAAGATGGAATGTTCTTATGAGTATAATATGGTACCAATCAGGGTTATTCCATGTGATAGGATATGCCTTCATACACACTTTTATGTCGAATGTGGTGATGATGAACCTTTGTTGCGCTTCATGTGTTGCACTTTCAGCATATCGTAGGCATTCCTGTACAGTTCTGTATTCTATTATAGGACTTGCAATGACTGGGTAGTAATCAATGGATGTCAAGCTGTCAGGTGCCCTCCCAGTCCTGGAGAGGACACCTGTGATACCAGGAATTTGCTTATGTGTGGACTGGCCATTCATCCCAGCTAGGATCCATAACATTTGCTACAAGCAAGCTTCACAGAATGAATATTCACCACCCAGATATGCCACACGAGTGATAGTTAGTTTGGGGTTTTGGCATACTGTCATGTAACAGCCGGGCAATTCTGTAGTCTCGAGATAAATAGAACATTCTTTGGTTCTCTCTATTAATGGCATTTGAACATGGAGAAAAGTATTCAGCGTCTTACAGCATTATCCCATGTGCTGTGTGAACAGAATCCTTTCCAGTAATGGAATTCAGAAGCTGATCGAAATTGTCGAACTCTGAGTGAAACACAGATTTGGATTCTGGAGCTCTAACAATTTGAGTTTAGAGAAGTGCTGATGTCTCTGTAATTGCTTTAGCTATGCCTGTCTCCATCTCCAAGGTGTAGCAGTAATTCTCACAGCGCCCCATTCTACTGAGAATAGTTACAAGTTGTTCACTCCTATAGAGGTGCCTCAGAGTAATACTCAACAAAAAGTATTTTGGCAATTTCCACTCAGCACGGCAGATGTCTTGTCCAATTGATAGAATCAGTCACTGAATCTTTGATGTTCTGGGGACATTCTCTTTTATGAAGATAAGGCCCAGAAACATTTCAAGTTCTGTCGGTATCTTTGCATTGCATTTTAAATTAAGCACATTAGGAGACCACTACAGCTCATCAGCTTCTTTAAAGCTTTCGTTAATGACACCATTTAGCTGCATCCCTGATTACATTGGATGACTCAAGTACATATGCCTTCCGAATGGCATCATCAATGCTCATGCTACTGTTTTACATGATGTATCCATGTTACCGTTGTCCACTTTCACTCAGTTGAGGAAATGCAAGTGCAGATGAATACTTGGGATGATTCTGGAGTTTGTATTTAACCGTTAAGCTCCGAGCCGCTATTTACCAAAGTGTCTCTCGTATGCCAGCGGCGTTCGGGAGTTAGCGCCAAAGCAGAAAAAAGTTTTTTTTTTAATCACAGCACACTTAGTTTTTAAGATTAAGAGTTAATTTTCAGCTCCTTTTTTTGTCATTGACTGAAATTTAGTATGCAACCATCAGAAATGAAAAAAAATATCATTATCATATATAAATATTGGAATATATGACAGCACGAAAAAAAAATTCATATATAATTGTATAAAAATCGCGCTGTGAGCAAAATGGTTGAAGCTAATGAGTTAATTTTTGTTGTTGTATTGTACACTAAATTGCGATGATTTTGGTATATGACAAATTGTAAAACGATCAAAGCAACACAGAGAAAATATTATCACAAAATGATGCATGAATTCGTAATGAACGGACATAAAAAAATGTATTTCAAAAATTCACCATAAATCGAAATATTGTGCTAGAGACTTCACGTTTATTGCAAAAGGAAGGTAATTGATTGAATATTATTAGGCTGTAAGTATTTTGGCTTACAATTGCTGTTTTCGACCATTTCGGATGAGTTAAAGTTGACCGAAGGTCGAATTTTTTCTATTTATCGTGATTTATATGAAAATATTTCAAAACTGATAAAAACTACAACCATGAGTTATTTTTTGTTGTATTTTACATGCAATTGCGCAAATTTCCATACATAAAACTTTATGTAACGGCTAATATAAAATGGTGCAAACATTACGACAAACTGACGAAAGAATTTCTGAGATTTTTGCCAGTTACTGCGCGCGGACGTAATGAAAAAGTGTTTTTAAAAAATTCATCAGAAATCGAAATATTGTGCTGGAATTTTCCAATTTGTTGCAAAATGAAGTTAAATTATTGAATAATACTGAAATGTAAGAGTTTTAGCTTACAATTGCGTTTTTTGACCATTTTGGTCGAGTCAAAGTTGACTGAAGGTTGAAATTTTGGCACTTATTGTGATTTATATGAAAATATTTCAAAACTGATAAAATCTACAGCCATGGGTTGTTTTTTATTGTATTCTACATGAAATTGAACACATTTGCATACATAAAACTTTATGTAACGGCTGATATAAAATGGTGCAAACATTACGACAAACTGACGAAAGAATTTCTGAGATTTTCGGCAGAGTTACCACGTGCGGACGTAATGAAAAAGTGTTTTTCAAAAATTCACCATAAATCGAAATATTGTGCTAGAGTTTTTCAATTTGTTGCAAAATGAAGGTAAATGATTGAATATTACTAGAATGTAAATATTTTAGCTTACAATTGCGTTTTTCAACCATTTCGGTCGAGTCAAAGTTGACCAAAGGTTGAAATTTTGGCACTTATCGTGATTTATATGAAAATATTCTAAAACTGATCAAAGCTACAACCATGGGTTGTTTTTTTGTTGTATTCTGCATAAAATTGCACACATTTTCAGATATAAAACTTTATGTAACGGCTAATATAAAACGGTGCAAACATTATGACAAACTGACAAAAGAATTTTGAGATTTTCGGCAAAGTTACCGCGCTGACGTAAGGAAAAAGTTTTTTTTTTTTTTTTTTTAATTCACCATAAATTGAAATTTGTTGCAAAATGAAGATAAATGATTGGATATTACTAAAATGTAAAAGTAGCTTACAACTGCGTTTTTCTACCATTTTTGTCTAGTCAAAGTTGACTGAAGGTTGAAATTTTGGCACTTATCGTGATTTATATGGAAATATTTGTAAACTGATAAAATCTACAACCATGGGTTGTTTTTTGTTGTATTCTACATGAAATTGAGCGCATTTTCATATATAAAACTCTATGTAACGGCTAATATAAAATGGTGCAAAAATTGCGACAAACTGACGAAAGAATTTCTGAGATGTGTCGCTGATGCTTTTTAATGCGAGAAGAAAGAAATTCACACGTGCGCGCCTGGGTAACGCTTGTAAACAAAACAACAGCTTGATCCGTGAACTCCCAGCATCCCTCAAGGCGCGTGATTTAAATTTTTTTGCAAACTAGGCCTATAACTATTTTTCCACAAATATTCAAAAAAACTGTTTGTAGTCGACGTATCGTACGTCAATTAAGAACCCGACAGACAATTTTAGTCAACGTATAATACGTCCAGTCGGCATTTAAGGGTTAAGCTTTGTGGCTCTGTATTCTGGATTGAGAAACTTTTTGTCCAAGTGTGATATGTACAGTTCCTTCAGGTCACAAATTTTCAACATTCTATTGCTGATGAGGACCTCTTGTTCTATAACCTTGCAGACTTTGTTGAACGCAAATCTGTGAGCCTCTTCAAATGCCAGCCGTCTGTTTCTCTGTTCTTCATTCTCACTTCACCAACTTTTTTTATCTTAAACATGGGTTAATTTTCTATATGATCGATGATACTTTGCTTCACATGCAAACAAATCTTTGCCTTTGATCCTAGTGAGTAGACGGTCATCATTACTCAACTCAGCTTGTTGCTCCAGATCTTGGCATCCTCCAAATTCAATCTGACACAGACCTTCAGTAGTCCAACATTCTTTTATTTTTATCTTCTTGCGTTACGAAATATACAATCAGGTGTGAAGATTATAGTCTCCAGATCCTCTTAGCCCTAGATGGGACACTCTGATCGTCTATTTTCTGACTAGGCGATTCAAATACAGTGAACCTCTTATAGCATTCTCTATGATAACCATGATGAGACAATAACTTGTCAGGAATTTGATAACAGATACCAGTCATTCTGTATGTTGAAGTTAACGGCTCAGCAAATCTACTTTATAATCCCTGTAGTTTAGCAAATGTTCCCTCTGCATCTTCTTTGGAAGAGAATGGCTTAATTTCACCACACTTGTCAGTTTTCAATCCTGACACATGAATGACACACACTGGACTCGGGCATGTTGATGTAATACTGATAGTCATCCTCCGTTTCTTGGAGGGCCAACCAGACATAGAATCAGTTGTCACTGTCTGGTATACTTCACACCCTCAATCCTCTTCTAGAGCATGGAAAAAGGTTGAATTGAAGTTGGACAATTTTAAATGACATGATTTAATATTGGGCGTAAGTTTTCTGTCCCTTTTACTGAAGGTGAAAAAGTGAACATAGAAATATTACATATCAGTCATAAAACATAAGTTTTATGGGTGACTGAATTGTTCACCAATGAATTCCTTGACATAAAAAAAAGCATGCGTTTAGATGCCAAGATTATGATTCTATGATAATTAGAATCAGAGATATGATGACATACAGTGTTTTATGTATCGCTTCAGAACAGCTGTCACGAATGAGGGTACCTATGAAAATGCATAAAAATTACACATTGCATCCAGTTTATACACTGATACTACTCAGATATGCATAATAGACATGTCAAGGCTTTTTAAAAATTAGTTTCGTTTTGCCATGGTGCGGGTGGGGGGTGGAACTGCAAGGTGACCCCTATTGGCTGGTGGCCTAGAAGGTGAAGGTAAGAATCATGAGATAATGTTTTCTTTCTTGTTCATGGAATACAAGGATTAAAATATTTTGGAATAAAAGAGATGGTGGTTCTCACCTAGTAAGGTGATGACATGGCACAAGTCATGAAATGAAATGGCCACAAAATTCAAGCCAATAGACAGGGAAGGATAAATTTAAGTGATATAGGCTATGCATGTAAGAGGTTCCTCCTTGTTGTCGATATATCACTTTGAAGGGTCGTAAATACTTTGTAATGGTCTACAGTCATTCATATGATAAGATAGCTCTAACCCAAATGGGAAGGTAATATTTACTTTATTTCTTCACCTATCCCCATCATCGGTAAAATGATTTTCAGATGATATAGCCTGCTTGTAATGTTCGGTCCCATTTAAAAGGAAGATCAAATGTTCCTACTCGTTGCTGGTGGGGCCGGGAAAGGTCAAACGGTAGTAGGGGTGTATTACCTGCATTTGAATTTCTGGTTACGCCTCTTAAGACTAGAGTCGATGAACCATTGACCGATCGAATCCCAAGGAGTTTATTGTTTGCACACAAAAAAAAAAACTTTGTTGCTCACACAAACGTTACAGCTCCAAATGATGTGAACTCTACATCAAAGATTTCAGATCACCTAACAATCCAAGATTAAAACATGACATCAACAAACGGTTACAGTGAGTTTATGAGTAAGGAATCACCGTCGAACAACAGAACAGGAGAGCACTAACAAGCGAGGAGATGATAATGCACTCGTCATACGCAAAATATTGACACAAAAATCTAAATGACGTTTAGGTTCGTCATCTAACGAAGGAAATTAAAATTCCACTTCGAAACGTCGGGTCCACAGAAGGGAAAAGGTACAACAAACACATGTGGAAGAGAAAAATGTAACATTACCGTTCATTAATGTTCTTTGATGTGATAAGGCCAAATAAATTATCTACATGCGGCAAATGGCTGGAGATTAATATTCAGTAAAGTGTTTCATGAACCTAATACCAAACCCAAACAATTATTTGAACGTCAATATGACTGAGGAAAAAGTCAAGCAGTAATCATAATTGACCTAACATTATTATGGGTTTACATTTTATTCTAATAATCAAGGAAAAATTTAAAAAAATGACAACAGCTAACTTGATGGGATCATATTTTTTTGCAGAATTATACAAAGAAAACTCTAATAATAATAATAAAAAAAAACTTTGTGAAGCCGATAACAATGCGCAAATGTGAAGGTGTGGCTACGCAATAAAAATTAATGGATTTGGTTTATTGGAAGGTCGAGGAAAGATTACATATAAGGTATTTCGTCTAAAGATAATTGTAATGAGCTTTAATTACCGTACATCACTAAGCCATGATTACGAATTCCCTTCACCTGTTCGTAAAAGAAAAAAAAAAAGAGAATAAAAAGTTGGGGCTGAGGGCGGTGGAGCCCTTTTCTCGGTCATTTGTTGGCTGGATTATTTAGGACGATGCTTCTTACTTTATCTCTTACTTAGCAAATTATATAATTTCCGTAAGTATCTATTCAGAAACCATAACTTATATGATTTCAACAGTTAAAAGTAATTTACTGCTGACACAAGTATCTTATGCAATGAACTGATATCATTGGGTCAATAGAGGTATAATGGTTTTCTTGGGTAGCCCCTATCCTTTAGGTTTGGGATCGTACGCTAGTTAGTCAAGGAGTGAACTGCAGAGAGAGAAAGAGGAAGAATGTCAATTGCTGCCAGAAACATTTCTTATGATAAAAATCCTTGAATCAAATGTTATAAGAGAACTTTCAAAGACTCATATATCATTTCTATTTCACAACTGCAAAAGAAATAGGATTGAAATGTGGAATTTGCAAGCATTTAACAGACGAATGCTTCTGACTTACTAAGCAAGTTAGTCATCATTCATTTTACTTAGACAAAGCACTATTATTTTCTTGCTTCATTGAATATCTAATTAAGGTGGAAACTTCATTTGCATACTAAATGGCTTCTGCTTGTTTTTGTATATCGGAGAGGGCTGTAACAGAGTGAAAGGACTTGATAGCTCCCTCGTTCACAATAGAACATTTTTTTTTATGTACCCAAGGATAAACATATATCTTAGATTATGAGAGCATAATCTACATCTAATGGTATTCAGCTTTGTTTATTTTCGATAAATATATAGCCTAAGAGATGTTGACTTCTGGAAGGTACTCATAGTTTAAACTCCTAGTATTTCTCAGTAAGCTAAGTAGGACTGATTAATAAGTGGTTATTAAGATAGAAAGTTCTCCAATCCTTAATATATACTATATATATTATATATATATACTATATATATATATATATATATATATATTATTATTCATATATATATATATATATATATTATATTATATATATATATATAATATATATATATATATATATATATATATTATATATATATATATATACTTCTAGGGCACAATTTTTCACGGATACAACATTCATTGAATAGAATGGCTTTTTCACTGTTTACCAGCTTTTTTGAAATTGATTCGTATTTTCTAATTATTTTCTTCACTTCATTGTTCAGGTTACTAATGGACACATAATGGGGTTCTTCCATTTACTCCAGTATTTTTACAAAAACGCGACAGCTGTTTCGTCAACCTATACGTATTGACGTTATCAAGCGTACTGATACAAATATGAGCCTACATGCGTTTTGTGACGTCATGAGGACGGAAAGGTAGTACAATTGCCAGATACCTAGTTTTAAATATTTACAAAAGACTATAGTGAAACATAAAATAAGACAAATAAATAAATATATTAACAGAAATTATATCAAAAGTTGAAAGTAAGTTATTATATACAAATTTTACATAAATATATAGTCCAAGGGATTCTAAATTTCTTCCGCAGCTAGACAAGATATTTACATCTGAGCGTCTGTGCTGGTCTTGGCTTCTTCCGAATTGCTGGCTGAAGTTTCTCACTATGGACAATAAATGAAAGCGTGGTGGTCCCAGGGTACAGGGAGAACAGCGGGGAGAGGAGTGAACGCGGCATCAGCTCGATAAGGTTTCAAGAAAGTCCGTCTGCTGTATCCTTGTTTTATAACTTCAGTCCCCAGGTTTGTGTGGCGTTCCGACGGAGGGCAGCTGTGTCATCACCCATCAACATGTGCTCTTCCCAAAGTCGTCCACTTTCTCCTTCTAATATAAGGCTCATCCAAAGACTGAATCACGGTGGCTGCTACATTTCTGCGGGCATTAATTTCAAAGGCAGCCAATCGGAAGAGACAAAGGTATTCAAAGAGAACAGAGGCTGGTGAAGAAGGGCAACTGAAAAAATGTCTGAATTTCCCTCTAAAATTAGTTATTTTGCCCTGGTTCTACCTTAAATCCTGAACACCTCCCCATTCCAGAGGACATTCCAATCTGTCTGGCATGGCAAGACAAGCCAGAAACAAGGACATACCCCTTTGAGTGGACTTGTGACATAAGAAATCAAACTCTCTGGATAACAATCTTCACATATGATTGTGTACTCTACAAGCAGAGAATTTAAAATAATTTAGTTCTTGAAAATTGGTCAAATCAAGAAAATTAAAGAACGGTGTGACATAACTAAAGACACTAATAAGTAACAACTTGTTATAGCAAAGAAAATCAAAGCTTATTACTCTTAAAATGCAACATCACACTAGGAATGACTGTCAATATGAACAGCAATTATTTGCAGGGAAATTATTTAACGAAATCATACAGTTATTAGCATCCCACGAACTCATCATATCACCCCATCAGGGCAAATTAATAGCATATGTTGCCTTAAACAATAAGCTGACACTATTATGCATGACAGAATTAAGCATACTATTAACCCTGTAGGTTAAGTTAAGATCCGTTGATAATTATCAAAGGGTCTTAACTTAACCTACAGAGTTAATAGTATGCATAATATCATATCACCCCATCAGGGCAAATTAATAGCATATAATGCCTTAAACAATAAGCTGACACTATTATGCATGATATAATTAAGCATACTATAAAACTGTAGGTTAAGTTAACTTAACCTACAGTGTTAATAGTATGCATAATTAAGCATACTATTAACCCTGTAGGTTAAGTTAAGATCCTTTGATAATTATCAAAGGATCTTAACTTAACCTACAGGGTTAATAGTATGCTTAATTCTATCATGCATGACACTGTCAGCTTATTATTTAAGGAAACTCATGGTATTAATATGCCATGATGGGGTGATATGATGAGTTCGAGGGGTGCTAATAATTGTATGATTTCGTTAAATAATTTGCCCTGTGCTATC
>NC_061095.1:33957832-33980332 GCF_015104395.2 Macrobrachium nipponense | reverse complement strand
AAACTTTTGATATTAAGCTTTTCTCTAGTGTAGGGAAGTCCTTTAGAGATCTGAGACATCCATAACGTCAGCTTATTCATGAAAGCATTTACTGAATTTATCATTTGGGACAAAGATATAATTTGCCATTGCAGTTTTGGATCATCGAGTTCTTCACATGAATCCCCTCTTTGTTGTACAAAGCCCTAGATTTCGGGAATTAGATGTTCAAATCAACATTTTAAGAACATTTCCCCTACTTAGCCAACGCACTTACGTGAACAATACAAGGTCACCATACTGAGCATCCACTTCATCTAGAAGAAATTTAAATAACCTTTGTTGAGGAGCTCTAGCACGAATAGAATTAATTATTTTTATAACCGCCTTCATTGCATACTCTTAGTTAACAACTTTCGAACAAAGAACTTGCTGGTGTATGATGCAGTGGTGGTTAATGAATTGAGGGAAAGAAGCGTCATTTTTGCAGTGTCACAAAGCCTACATTTGCACTGATCATTGATGGAACCCCATCTGTTGTTACTGACAACTTTTTGAAGAGGTAGATTCACTTCGTCAATGAAATTCTTTAAAACATTAAAAACATCCACTCCACGCATTTTTTTTTTTCTTTGAAGGGTAAGAGCACTAATAAATCTTCCTTCACAATGTCATCAGAAAAAACCCTGCACACAAATACACTTAATGGGGCTGTGTCCACGACGTCTGTAGATTCATCAAACTGCAAGCTGAAATATGCATATTCCTCAATGTCTGCTTTCATTTGATTAAATACATTTCCCGACATCATTTCTATCCTTATCCTACGTTTGACCGTGTTCCTAGATAATAGCATGGATTTCATTGCATTTATGATTTCAGTCTTATTCTTGGAACTTTCAAACAAAGGTTCAGACGCAGCTACCCAACACTCCTTCACCATTTCACCGTCCCCGAATGGTTCCTTCGTTTTCTCAAGAACATGGGCAACATTAAATGCAGCAACGGTCGTTACTTATGTTTTATCAATAGGCTTCCGGAATATATCTTGCGGAGCCCGTGACTCAGATTTTCGCCGTTTCACTTTCTCGTTACTTAAAGCACTGGCAGACGGATATTTAGTATCATAACTCCTTTGAAGTGTTACAAAATGCCTCTCTACATTTAGCACCTATATTTGTCTTTGATACTGGCGAAAAAATTAGTCTCTTCCCACTCATCATGGAAAGCATAATTATGACTTCTTTTCTTTGTACGTGGAGCCATTCTTATTTTTTGATTGAAAATTAAATTAGCGTGGATTTTCTTGAAACGCTGTATTCAGTTTGTAAATGAACAGAAATAGCACCTAACTCTACAAGAGAAAAATCGCAATGAACTCATGGGGTCATAATATAGTAGACACATGATTGCCGTCCTAAATGATGAAAAGATTAGATTTTTTGTTCTCATAATGAGTAAAGAAGGAGATACCAAAATATTTTACAATTTTAATTTGAACCTTTGCGGGCGCCACAGTAAGGATCAGGGGGCGCCATGGCGCCCGTTAGCTACAGTTTAGGGATCACTGAAATAGAGCCTAGGTTGCCTGATGGTTCATGTAATTTTGAGTGTTTATGGAATGACCATTGCGGGTGTTAGTAGGGCAAACTACCTTTCTTAGGCCAGAAATTATTTGAATTGAAAATGAGAAGCTAGGGTACAGTGGTTAATGTATGATCTAGTGGCTAACACGGTTTATGGTGTATCTCTGGATGAGTGAAAAGTTACAAGGGAATGAGTAAGAGGAGTAACTGTACACTAGTACAAAGGTTAAAGTTACGGATATAACCATAATATATAGAGTCCTACAAGTGAATATATATATGGTAAAACTTTTAAGGAGGAAGTAAACCTGTTGGCACTGAATAGAGGTGAACAATGTGCGTCCAGATAAGAATGATAGTGATTGGATCAAGACTTTGTTATGAAACAGCTATAAAAGAAGTTTGGGCTTTATGGCGAAAATGTGGTTTGCATACAGCATATGATTAATTTGACTGAGAGACAATGTAGAGGGTGTTAAAAATGTTTCATTTGTGATAAGTGGTAAAGCAACTGGAAATTCTTACAGTGACAGTAAAGTAAGCATTTGAACACGAAGACATGAGAATGGTTGATTTGGTGAGGAATGTCTCTGTCGCTGTTTAGTTCATCGATGGAGCGATGCAAGAAATCAATGAAAGGGACAGTTGACGGCACAAAGCTGCAGGATAAGAATAGAGATGGTGCACATGAACTGATACAACTGGTATACAAGAGTGATAATATTTGGGAGAGTTAAGAGTAAATGTTAGCAAGGACAAGGTTATGGAAGTGACTGAAAACCGAGGAGATGGAACAACTTAAATCAATGAAGACGGTAAAAGAATTGAAGCCGCTAATTTGGTTAAGCAGTAATCATACCATATGAGAGAAGAGGGGAATGAAATAAAAGATGTAGAAGGACAAATAATAGGGTGTGCGTGCAGAAGATATGAGGGACATGAATGGGCAACTTAAGTCCACATAACATTTTATTAAGGCCTATTGAAGCTGTTGGGTTGTTTGACCGATTTTTACATATAACCATAAGAATTGAAAAATTTATATATTTGAATATATAATATATATATATATATATATATATATATATATATATATATATATATATATATATATATATACATACACCTAAACTGGTAGTTACCGATACAAAAGGTGCATTAGCGATCAGAGATTAATCATTATACACACACACACACACACACACACACACACACATATATATTATATCTATATATATATATATATATATATATATATATATATATATATATATATGTATAATGCACCTTTTATATCGATAACTACCAGTTTACGTGTATGTTTATATATTATATATATAATATATAGTTAGATAATATATATATATATTATATATATTAATATTATATATGCAAATATTAAATTTTTACATTTTTTCTTTTGTTATATGTAAAAATCGGTCAACCCAAGCATGTGTGTGTGTGTATACGAATGATTAAAATTGAAAACAGTCAATCTAAAACCTTCGAGAACGACGACTTTTTCAACGGTTCGCAAAACTCTCCAGTAATTCCAGAATCTTTCCAAACTCCAATTTATCCTCAACAACGTTTCAATCTGACCACTCCAACCCGTCAATGGAACTGGCAACGAGCAGAAAATAAACGAGAGGTACTCATGAGGAGAAAGCTATTCGTTCTCTCTTTCTCTTCCCTTCTTTATTATTTGACAAATTCCTCGTAAAGCCTAACTTGGATATTAAAGAAGTATAAGACATATCTATTTCTTTCTCTTTTTATATATATTATATATATATATATATATATATATATATATATTATATATATATATATATATATACTATATATTCTATATATATCTATAAGATATATATATCTAAGTCTATATAATATACGATAGATATATATATATATATATAATATATAATATATATATATATATATATAGATATATCTATTATATATCTAGATATATATATACTAGAGATATATATATATATATTAATATATATATATATACGTTATATATATTATATATATATATATAGATTTTTATATATTATATATATATATATATATATTATATATAATATTATATATATATATATATATATATGTTGTCGAAATTTACCATTTCAACAACTTGATCAAATACTTCTTTCAATTTAATACTCAGTGTTTTTGCCATCAGGACCTCTCTATTCAAAAACAGTGAGTTCTTATTATCTTGGGAATCTTTTGCTTTACAAATGATCTAAGACCTTTAATGGAACCTACCATCGATGGAGCTCCATACGTACAAATTCCAACACACGACTCCCAGGATAAATTCCATTTCTCAAAATAACTATTCAAAATAAGGAAAACATCTCAACCATTCGTAGTGGTAAGCAATTCCTTGCAACAAAGATACTGATTTATTATTCTATCCCCACCAATAAAGCGAATAAAAACCAGTAGTTGTGCTTTGTTTTACTTATGTCTGTTGATTTCATCAACTTGTAGCCCAAAGTATGCATCCTGAAGTTTATTACGACAAACATTTTCCTAAATATCGGTAGACATTTCCAGAATACGCTTATGAACAGTATGATTTGATAGTGGAATTCTACTTAATTGTTTCTCTGCATCATCTAACATAGTCTTCACCATCTTTCTGGAAGCGGGCAAGATAACAGTTCAGCAAGAGTATGTGACTTCCTCTTTTACGGCAATTTGAGCTTTTTCAAACAACGCTATTCTACTTTTAAAAGCAAATGCTTGCTTTGTTTGTTGTTCAAGTAGTCTTTTGAAATAATTTACGTCTCTTCCTTGAAGACTGCAATGCGATGTATGAAAATTATTACTTAATTTACTAGGAAGCATCGACTCATTTGACATTTTTGCAACCAAAAACCAAACAGAATGGGAGAGGCTGATTTTCATCTCTAGTCCACGTGAAGCCAAAACTTAGATAACTTTTGCCGTATTTCCGATTAGGTCTAGTCTTAATTTTCTTAGCTGGACACTTCACTTAACTCGAAACGGTTTCATTATTAGATTTAAGTTCCTCACTTGCTTTTGCTTACAAATCTGTCCAGTTTATGGGTAGTCCACTTGGTTTTCTATTATATAAAAAAGTCCACGAATTATGATTCAATGAGTGTCTTGAACGAGACCTTTGAAGAGTAATGAAGCAGCAGTTAGGTATCTACTGACTGACTGACCAGAATCGCAGATGCCCTTGCTTTTAAACAGGGCACGGAGGTCATCGTCACGAATCATAAAACCGCTTTGACATGTCAGCCACCATATGGTGAAGTCATTAACCTGGATTATAAGTCACTAACTGGATTGCTGCACTGGTTAATTCATCCACTGCACTGACCATATGGTGAGATCATTAACCTGGATCCACAAATCTGGATTACTGTACTAGACTTGGCTTAGTTTATTCTGGTATTTGGCCTCAGGGGAAATTTAGTATTATTCCTGCTTTGCTTTTATGAGAGGAAATCAGAGATTAAGAGTGCCAGGCAGCTAATGTAGCTGAGAATCGATGGAAAATGCAGGAACTTAAGAAATTATGTTAACAGAAGATTATACTGCTCTTCATCACGACAATTCTACAATTTAATATTCAAGTATCAGAGAGAAAGAGAGAGAATCATGAAAAATATATATAAAACAATTTACCAAAAGTAATAAAAGATTAAGATTGCCAGTTGCATTTCAACCACGAATGAGACTGAAGATTTCGTAGAACCAGTCAAAAAGGATTGGTTCTTAACACATTTTTTTTATGGAAATTCGTATATCGGCAATAAAATTATCATTAGTTTTTAAAATATTTTTCCGATACTGAGATTAAGGACGAAATAATTAAGAATATAAGTTTTCATTTAGCAATGAATTTTGCAAAGCATAAAACAAACACATAAACTTGCGAGAAAGGTGTTAGTGAAAGGAAAATGTGTCAAGTAACCTTAAGAAAAAAAAAACTGACGGTTGTCATTTTCGGCTGAGCAGCTACTAAGAATATTAGCAGGATAGAAATCATAAAGAAAAGAGGCCAGTAAATGACGGATTTAAACCCCCAAGGAAATGAAAGGAAAAGATCAAGGAATTTACCTCACCTTCTCTCTCTCATCTCTCTCTCTCTCTCTCTCATCGTCTCTCTCTCTCTTCTCTCTCTCCTCTCTCTCTCTCTCTTCTCTCTCTCTCTCTCTCTCCTCAATAAAATGAAAAGGAAAGATTAAGTAATTTACCTTTCGGTTTAAAATGTCAAATATCGAAGACTTGACTCAGACATAGAAACACATACTCGGTGTCTGCAAAATTTATAAAAATAATAATAGATATTTTAAACATTAGAATATAATTTTCCTATTCCTTGGGGCGCACCTGAGCACATCATGGGGCGCACAGGTTAGGAAACGCTGATATATATATATATTATATATCTATATATATATATATATATATATATATATTATATATATATATATTATATATATATATATATATATATATATATATATATATATATATATATATATAATATATTATTATATATATATATATATATATAATAGTATATATTATATATATATATATATATATATAATATATATATATAATTATTATATATATATGTATATATATATATGAATACTTATCACATCACTGTGATTCATATAAATCATTCGAGCTACAAATGTCCTTTAATATCTAATTCGCTCAACCTAGGTAATTGATATATTTTCATATATGTCCTGAAGGGGAATTTTTAGTTGATAATAATTTCGTCCCCATAGGATCGAACCACCGTTCTGATTCCGTTTCCAGTCCACTGGACGGTGGTTCGATCCCATGGGGGAACGAAATTATTATCAACTAAAAATTCCCCTTCGGTACATATAATGAAATATATCAATTCCGAGGTAGAGCGAATTAGATATTAAAGGACATTTGTAGCTCGAATGATATATATATATATATATATATAATATATATATATATATATATATATATATATATATATATATATATATATATATATAAATTTTTATGTGTGCGTGTTTATGTGTGTGTGTTTGTGTGTGTGTGTGTACGAATGCTTAAAAATGAAACCAGTCAAGCTAAACCATTGGAGAACGACGACTTTTTCACGGTTCGTAGGACTCTCCAGTAATTCCATAATCTTTCCAAACTCCAATTTATCCTCAACAACGTTTCAATCTGACCACTCCAACCCGTCAATGGAACTGGCAACGAGCAGAAAATAAACGAGAGGTACTCATGAGGAGAAAGCTATTTCGTTCTCTCTTTCTCTTCCTCTCTTTATTATTTGACAAATTCCTCGTAAAGACGTTTCTATATGTTTTCTCACTTTATATATATATATATATATATATAATATATATATATATATATATATATATATATATATATATATATATGTATATGGTATATATATATATATATATAGATATATAGTATTATATATATATATATATTATATATATATTATAATATATGATATATATATATATATATAATATATATATATATATATATATATATATATATATATATATATATATATATATATGCCTCAAGGTTATTAAACTATAATGCAGTACTATGTATTAGTGTGTGTGTGTATGTGTGTGTGTGTTGTGAGTTTAAAGATTTGTTAGAGGTTTTATGGGAGGGAGGTGTTGCGTTTAAGGAATTGTTATGTTATTTTATGAGCAACGTACAGCAATTTTTGTGTTTTGTTGAACTGTGTATTTATGCAAATGTGTCATTACTTGACTTTTTGTTGAACCTATAAGGAATAATCTTGTTGATTTCTGGGTTTTACCTGAAGGATGGTAGTTTCATATCTGATGCCTGCATCAGGGAAATGTTAACAGCGACGAAGACCGAGTATGGTTTAGCATATAAACTTAGTGAAATGCATGTGAATGTATCTAGTCATCAGCGACAGCAAGTTAAATTTGTAACCCAACTTTTTTTTCAAATATACTGCTCTGGTTCAATTTTATATCTTGGAGAAAAGGGACTGTTGGTGAATAGGTACTGGAAGGAAACTGCTGAGCTCATCAACATGATTTGATCAGTGGTTTGACCTAATGAATTCTCCTCATAAGTTTGGGGACAAAGAGTCACGTAATGCATTCGGCGTCAACTTATGTGACCAAATAAATATTTTGCATAGAATGGCGGAAGTAGTGCTAACAATGAGAATAAAAGATTCACAGCGTAAAGGGCTATATATGTTTCAGAAAGGTGTTGTCTTATCTTCTCACTCACTAATTGGCTTGCTCAATATGCTGCGTAAGTCTGTCAGTGTAGAATACATTTTGACTAGAAAATTAAATCAAGATAATTGGAACATTTATTTGGGTGCTACGACAAATGCATGGGTCATATGAGCACCTTAATGCTCTCACTGTGAAATTCAGGTTAAAGAGATTACTCTTAGGAAATGTATTGCTCTACTATCGGAAAAGGCAATGTAATTACTGAAAATTTAGACTGTCTATATACAAGTGATGGACTGATGAAAACAAATAATAAAGGTATCACTTCCTGTGAAAGAGATCTAGCAGTCGAACTTTACATTACTGGTAACTGTTTCAAAGACTTGAATGTTGGGTGTGAGCTGGAAAATTATGTAGATGATGAGATTGACGATGTGAACATGGATGTAAATCATATTTGATGTAGTTATGGAAAAAGCATCTCTTAGATACAATGGTGGGTATATTGCAAGGAAGTTTTGTGTAAAATATCCTCACTTAGGTAAGAAAGCTAGTGAATGTGTGACCAAGGAAAAGAAGTGGACAGATGAAGTAAACAGAGGTGAACTGTACGCTCCCTCAGTCATTTTATTTGCAATTAACTACAATGGGGAAAGTATTTCAAACTGTGCATGGAGTCAGTCTACAGGATTAAAAAAAAATTGTATCCGAAATTGAATGTGCAGGAGTTGATTTACCAAATGATGTAATAGGCCTTCTTTGGGCTAATATATGAGTGTTCTTTAAAAATAGACATTTAAATAACGATATTAGGATAAATAAGAAAAAAGACAAGACTTGCAGAAGTGTAAGTAAAAAAAAATATGAAAGTGATAAGGTAACAGTAGTATGTAGAACAAGCAAACATAACAGTTTTAACCTGTGTATGTACATCATTTGTATATAAACTGTGTAAATAATCTTTACAGTAACGTAAGAGTTATAAATTTATTCCTCTTTCAGAAATATAGTATAGACATGATAAATATGCTGTCTGTTGATCTAGGATATCTAAAGCAATCAAGAGGGAGGGAGAGGGAGCAGGAAGGAGAGAGGGAGAGGGCACAGGCAAGTGAGATGTGGATCAGCTGACGTCACTGCGCAGAGAGAGCGTAAATCGGTTCTCTGTCCGTCTGACCTGTCTAAGTGGGTCCTGAACTGCCCAAGGTGGCGGGCAGATACGTCCCACTGCAGTGGGTGCTAAATATCCCTGGACTAGAACAGGCCATTTTTGGAAACTGAGCCTTGCAACGTGTTATGCCGGGACTCTGTAGAAGAGCTAAAAGAATAAATTGGGATATATAATAGGATTGGGTGAAATTAGAAGAACTAGAGAATCTTATATAGAGTTAAAAGAGGGTTATATATTTTAGGACATGAGAGTAACAAATAAAATGTGGAGGGGTTTTCTTATTAATAAAACTCTTGCAGGTAACATAGCAGAATTTTATAGTATTAGTGATAGAATTGCAGGATTGATTATAAACTAAATAAGAAGTAAAAACTGAAGATCATTCAAACGTATGCGCCAACAACATCCCATACAGAGGAAGAAATAGAATTTTTTTATGAAGATCTGGAAATGTCTTTGAAGAAAAATAAGGCTTTATTTACATTTGTTTTGGGTGATTTCAATACTAAAGTAGGTCCAAACAAGAGAGGAGAATCAGCTGTTGGTAAATTTGGAGTAGGCACAAGAAATGACAGAGGAGACATGCTTGTAGAATTTCCTGAAAAAAAAAAAATCTAAAAATCATGAACAACTTTTTTTTACAAAGAGGAACATAGAAAATGGACATGGAGAAGCCCAAACGGAGAAACGAAAAACGAAATAGATTTTATTATCAGCGAAAAGGTGAAAAGGTAGCGTAGTTAAAGATGTGGCAGTGTTAAACAAGTTAAAGTCAAGCGACCATAGAATGGTGAAAAGTAAAATTTGACTAGATCTAAGGAAAGAAAGAGAAAAACTAATTTTAAGAAAGAAAATAAACACTCCTGTAATAAGAGAAAAAGCTGATGAGTTTAGTTTAGCAATACAAAATAGGTACTCCCAGCTACATGATGAAATGGAAACAAGTAAAGAAGAAATATATAGTAACTTAACGAAATTTGTATTGGAATCAGCACAAGAGATAGGTGGGAAAGTTCCTAAACAAGATCAAGGAAAATTATCAGAAAAGGCCAAAACCTGAATAAAGAAACGATTGGAAATGATTGTAAAATCTAATAGAGATGAAGTAGAACTAGCAGAACTATCCAAAACAATAAACAAACTAAAAACCCAAGACATTCGCAAACACAATCAGACCAAAATTGAGGAAACACTAAAGAAGGGAAGAAGCATCAAGTTGATGAAGAGAAGTCTTGGAACAGGCGCCAACAGATATTTGGTTTAAAGGATGCAAATGGAAATAACAAAAGAGATGGAGTGATAAAAACTGCTGAGGATTTCTTTACAATGCTGTACAATGGTGAAAAATGAAATAACTTTGTCAATAGAAATAATGAAACACCTGAGCCGGTACCAAAAGTAATAGTAGGAGAAGTAAAGTAAGCATTAAAAGGCATGAAAAGAAACAAAGCTGCAGGAGAAGATGGCCTAACAATTGATTTAATACTAGATGGAGGAGCATTCATAATAGTAAAACTCGCTGAACTTTATGCAAAATGCTTGCAAGAATGCTCTATACTTAGAGCTTGGAAATAACTATATCACATTAATTCCCAAATATTGAGATACAAAAGACCTGAAAAATTACAACTCAATAGGTTTACTCTCAGTAATAAATAAAATATTTATAAAGGTCATATTATGCCGAATAGAAAGACAGCTAGACTTTAATCAACCAAGACAGCAGGCATGTTTTAGAAGCGGGTATTCAACAACTTACAATATCCATGTAATTAATCAGCTAAAAGAAAAATCAACAGAGTATGGCAAACTACTATGTATAGCATCTGTAGACTATGAGAAAGCTTTTGATTCTGTCAAAACTTCAGTGGTAATGAAAGCCCTTCAAAAGCAGGTATAGATGATTCTTATGTTAGAACACTCCATCAACAACATTTGAAAGCTCCAAGTATTTTCCTGGTTCCAACTCACTTCAATTAAATTGAAGGGAAACAGCTCAATTACCACTCTGCTTATACAAAATTAAATATACAGGTGAAAGGAAAATAAGACACATAAAACTTTCTCTCGGACAGCTGTAAGATTTAGAAAAAAGAGAGAGATCGAGAACAGGGTGAATAGGAAGGAGATAAAAGTACCTGGAAATGAAAGGCCCTTATAATGTTATAGTTATATCTTGAGGATTTGTCTCAAAGACATTTAAAGGTCTGTCGCACAGGCAGGTCAGTTGTTGCTTTTGTAAAATTGGTCTCAACGCGGTAGCAAGACTATAGTCCAGGAAAGCTTGTAACTTTTTTTGAATAAATATCTCTGTAAAGGACCATCCAGTTTAAATGAGGTCCTGTTAGTAATTGTATTAATGCACAGAAACACTTTTTTTGTATGTGATGATTAATATATATATATATATATATATATATATATATATATATATATATATATATATATATATATATATAGTGTTCAAGATTTTAAGCCAGAACCAAGGAAAGTTAAGATTTCTTATAACAAGATTCATTCATCCATGTCTATATGCAAGTTGCCCCTCACCTTTGAACCTCAGAAGCACCACAGAGCTCGGAGCGCTCAGAAGCTCCTCTTACCTCACCCTGCAGACACCACTTCACCCCTTTCTTTCTGCTCCCCCTGCCTTCTCTGGGGAGTCCAAGTATTTTTATACTTCCATAGTGCACAGAAATATCAGCAGATAAGAAGACTACCAAGCCCAGGATTTCCAGGTACTGTGAGAATAAATTCCAGTTCAGCTAGGGAATTGTTTTGCCTTTTGTCTGTATTTCATTTCCATTCTTCCAAGGCGACTTCCCCCCCTACTTTGTTTAGCTTATCACTCCCCAAATCTTGGTTCAGTGCTGTGATTACTCCCCTTGTGATACTAGTAAACATCTCCTAGCTAATGAAGCAACGTAATAGTTCCTTCTGTAAACTCCCAGTCATTTCCACTCGCTCTGAGCTATTTGTAAATTATTTGATTGAAAGAAAGTAGTGTGTAACGCTCGCCCAAGTGTTCCCCCTCCTCAGTACTTATGCTAGGATACAATCGCTTTGCAGACAAACACCGTGCCTGATTGTGCAAGACATTGGGAACCCTTTGGAGTAAGCCTTGCATTTTCAATAACCCGTTTGCACAAAATTCTGAACGCTGTGTCTGGTTGCCCCAGCCATGTGCTTCCGGTAGATCAACAATCAACCACCTTATTAGTTCCTGGACCTATGTAAATTAATGTAAATATAGTGCATTTAAAACTAGAATCCGGTTTTTATGTAAATTCCTCCTTCCTCAGTAATATCGGCCTTCTGCCATAGTTTTTTTTTTTCTCTTTTCTTTGTTGTGACCTCTCGTTCCTCCATTCAAGGCCATTTTTTTTTATTGTTAGACTATACAATTTCTAGGAGTGAACAAGCAGATCAGAACAATATAAATATATCATACATATATATATATATATATATATATATACTATATATATATATATATATATATATATATATATATATATATATATATATATATATATATATATATATATATATGTAAGTCCATTTCATTGCTTATTATCAAAAAGTAGGTGATAAAAAACCTGTTGTCTCAGTGAGTCGAACCCGGAAACCAAGAATTCACGATGTGTACACCTGAGCCCACATTGCTATCAAGAGTTATAAATTGATACCGCCTGTCACCTACAGACTCCTGTCGAGCTCAGGTATTCGTTAATACTGTCGTTATCAACTCACCTCGACCGTGATATCCCTATAGTGCTTGTATATGAATCATGATGTGATCAAATTCATTCACACAATGGCTACGTGTGACAAACACACTACTAGACTACTATGCTATCATGGTCGAGGTGGGTTAATACCGACTCTAATAACAAATATCTGAGCTCGACAGGGATTCGTAAGTGAGAGGCGGTATCAATTTATACCTCTCTTGATAGATGTGTGAACTAAGGAGTGAACTGAACGTCTTGAATTCTCGTTTTCCGTGGTTCAAACCATTTAGACAACGAATTTTTTATCAACTAAAAAGTTCTCTTTAGGTTAACATATAGGAAAATATGTTATTTCCGAGGTAGAGCGAATTGGATATTAAAGGACATTTGCAGCTGAATGCTTATATTTGAATCTGAATGTAGTAAATATAGAAGCATTGCAGTTGCGTCAGTAGTTATGAAATATCCGAAGTACTCATTTTTAACATGCAGGAGAAAGATATTCTTAAAACGGAAATGATGGCTTATCAAAGTCTTGAGTGTTGAGGCACTGCGCAGAAGGGTATGAAATTAAAAAATTATCCTCTGATGGTTTTTACTGATTACAATCAAACATATTATACGTGTACAGAACAATGTGATCGAAGCTTTTGCCCTCTAGATACGTAAGAAATCTAATATCATCCATGAAAGAGGTTAATGTTGATAGGGCTTTGATATATAGTGTGTTGTAACAAGAAACAATTTTTATTTCACATTTGGTACTTTCACTTTTTATAAAATTAAATAATGGAAAAACGTGGTAAGAATTTAAGAGCGGGTTTAGACTAGAGTAACAATAGTGCAAGCTTAGCAGATGGAACAAAATTATAAATCTAAAAAAACTTTGAGTATAGATAATGCACGATTGTCCTGAAATTTACAAGTATTTTAAAACATCGACATCCAATACAAGCTTTCTCTACCTCGCCAAAACTAAATGCTAACACATTTATAAAAATATTACAACCAGGCAACATAGTTTGTTTTTTGTTTTTTGTTTTTTTACGCAAAGAAAGTTATGTTCTGACAACGTTTGTTCAATGCATCCTTCCAGTATGGTTGTCAGTCATTTCGAATAACATAAAAAGAACCATGATACTTCTCAGTAGGTTCCTCCTCAATCTACTTCATCTCATTACTCTGGAAATGGTACCTTTGAGAACGTTCTTCACGACCTGAAGAATTCGACGAAATTGCTCAGCCATTTCGTATCTTGCCTCTTAATTGCATCCTCGGAGACCTTAAGCCTGCAACAAAGATAAAAAAAGCTTTCCAGAGTTAATGAGTCCCACTCGTTAAGAAAGAACTTTGATTATTATTTTTGTGTTTTTATATTTCTGATTATAAAAATATCAGCAGCGATAGTTTAAGGAAAATTTCCATAATAATAATAATAATAATAATAATAATAATAATAATAATAATAATCTAATAATAATAATAATAATAATAATAATAATAATAATAAAATAATAATCATTATTATTATATTATTATTAATTATTATTATTATTATTAGTTATTATTATTATTATTATTAATTATTTTATTTTTTTGCTCTATCACAGTCCTCTAATTCGACTGGGTGGTATTTATAGTGTGGGGTTTAGGGTTGCAACCTGCCTCCTTAGGAGTCTATCCCTTTTCTTACTATGTGCGCCGTTTCTAGGGTCACACTCTTCTGCATGAATCCTGGAGCTACTTCAGCCTCTAGTTTTTTCCAGATTCCTTTTCATGGATCTTGGGATCGTGCCTAGTGTTCCTATGATTATGGGTACAATTTCCACTGGCATATCCCATATCCTTCTTATTTCTATTTTCAGGTCTTGATACTTATCCATTTTTTCCCTCCCTCTCTTTCTCTTCACTCTGGTGTCCCATGGTATTGCGACATCAGTGAGTGATACTTTCTTCTTGATTTTGTCAATCAACGTCACGTCTGGTCTATTTGCACGTATCACCCTATCTGTTCTGATACCATAGTCCCAGAGGATCTTTGCCTGATCGTTTTATATCACGCCTTCAGGTTGGTGTTCGCACCACTTATTACTGCAAGGTAGCTGGCGTTTCTTACACAGGCTCCAATGGAGGGCTTTTGCTACTGAATCATGCCTCTTTTTGTACTGGTTGTGTGCAAGTGCCGGACATTCGCTTGCTATTATTATTATTAGTATTATTATTATTATTATTATTTTATTATTTATTATTATTATTATTATTATTATTATTATTATATTATTATTTTCTGATCGAATTCGATAGATCCAAATGAAAACCGTTAGATGAAATTTGATTATACTTTAAACATACTACAATGCCCACAAAGAATTTGTCATATTTTGCACAGATTAACTATATGTTCTGGAAAAGTAGCTAAGCAATATTACTGAGCTTAATTAATGTTCAAGTCCCAGATAGAGTTTTTTCAACCCACTGAACTGATTGCTCTTATGAACAAGTAATGGTTGTTTATTAGCTGGTACATGGGTCAAGTTTTGAGTTATCAGTGGCCATTGGTTATCTCTTCCACTGGACAGGTAGGTGGAGAGGGGTTCGAACGCTTTTTACATGAATGCTTATGGTACTCATCAGCCATCTTTGAACCTTTTGAATAGAGGTTGGTAATTTAGGCAGCGTTAGTAACGACAACGAGAGTTGCATATGCTTCATTCTACACTTTCTTGAAACACAACTTGCTTCTCACCTATAATGACAATCAGATAATGACCAGAATTACTTTATTATTTCAGGCATTGTCCACGATGTCGGAGGTTCCCTACAGGAATGATTAGATAGGCTGGCAAATAGGATACCTGTATAATTAATGAATACCGTTGTTATAAAAAAAAAAATGATCAACTTCATCTTAAGTATAAAGGTCCTAGGAGCTTAACGGCATCAAAACAGAAAATTCCTATTCCAACTACGGAGAAGTAAAAATATCTGAAAAATATATTTATTATATTCATTATAAGTTTAATTGTGAATTACTGTTGATTAATAAGGTTTCTCTAACCGCGTCTAGACCTACATTAAAGGTAGGTACCATATCACTTATATCGCTGAAATAAACATCGGAAAACATACTTCTGTAAGCCAATGAAAAGATTGAAATGATGCAATGCTCTTAGTCTCAGGTACCTAATTTACAAACTGGGTGTATCAGAGCACAGTGGATTACGAAGCTCACCAAGAATATGAAGAGTTACATTTAAAACGGAAGGGCAAATACCTTCTTGGTTTTCGTAACCTTGCTCTAATAGAAAAGTGTGAATGTATATGGAACATCATTCAATGCTCTTACATAATTCATTTCATCCGTCGCGGAATGTGATCTTGAAGAAGATTGATTAAATATGATAATTGTTAGGATTTACTGAGATAAGTTATTACAAAATATAAGCACAGTCATGTAGTTCAGGTTGGTTTTAGAGGAAATTGATAATTCCCTTTGAGTAGAAATCAGGATGCGTTGCATATAGGTTAAGAATGGAGATTATAGCCAAACGAAAACTCTACAACTTCAAAATCCCTTCGGAGTCTACTTTGTCGATACTGTTCGTCATTCCCTTCTCAGGTAACGAGAAGGGGATAGTATTTGAATTGTGCCCAGCGTCGATGATATTCTGCTGACGGTGATCATCCATATAAGAACATCATTCATAATTAGTAGACAGCGTTAAATACTTTAAAAGAAACATTTTTATATAGCTCGAAATTTCATATTTGTAAATATCGATAAAATTGAGTTTCTCCAACTTGATATCGTAATGCATCGATATTTTACCAATGCATCTTAAGTTATTAAGATGAATGTTTGCTATGATGTTCGTCAATGGTTAAAAAAATTCCGCTATCGAACTTAATTACTTGAACCAGAAAAAGAATATCTCTCTCTCTCTCTCTCTCTCTCTCTCTCTCTGTGTGTGTGTGTGTGTGTGTGTCGGCGTCAATGACCCTGGTAGTTTGACACCAAAGAACCCAAATCAATCTCTCTCTCTCTCTCTCTCTCTCTCTCTCTCTTTACACAAATATACATGCAAACTTGTGAGCATAGTATGTATCGACTTATCCATCTATATCTACTTTTCTATCTATACCTACTATACATGGAATATATATATCTCTATCTGTATCTACTCGTATATCTATCTATCCTATCTATATATATATATATATATATATATATATATATATATATATATATATATATATATATATATACATATACATATATATATATATATATATATATATATATATATATATATATATATATATATATATATATATGTATATATAAATGGGTATATATATACATATACAGTTTCATTTGGAAATAACTACATCTGACAAAATTGGGTGCCATGTAGGTAACAACAAAGAACAGAGGAAAATGTAACAAATTTGTTGGAGTCAACGGGAATGCAATGTTACACTTAATTAAGTTATTGTTACATGGCTCAGAAGATATATACATAGGACCTACAAGCATTAGCTCAATGGCACTGAGGATTTGTGAACATTAGTTCACAAATCAAATAGTCCTACTATGCAAAACTAGAGAATATTAATCCCCTCTATGGGGAAGAATTGATTAAATGAAAGGATTATTTCAATGTGCATGAAACATAAAATAATAGATAACAGCTTTTAAATCTTCCACTCTAAAACTTGATAACTGATGACAGTAGGAACACCTTGACTCCGAGGAAACAGATGGTGTGTACAGCCTCAACATTCTCCTATTCTGCAAACTAAGAATGCACTGTAACATCGATTTCAAATGCGATTAATGTAACTAGGACTTGCTTAAGACGCAAAAGGTAAGTAATCTAACGCTGATACGAGACCGCAAAATGAATGAACACTTATGGTTGCAAGTCACAAATATTTTTCCACTTCACTTATTCTATGAAGGAGATCCATTGGGGATTTAGTTTATATATAACAGCAGGCGGAAATTAAAGATGTAAGAGAAGTGTGCGCCAAAACAAATTCCAAATCTGGACGATCGGAGTCTTGAACGTAGTGCCAGGTTTTAAAGTTATGGGATTTAGGTGGGAAATGTATCGACACCACAAAGGAAAAAAACCGGTGGCAGGGAAGGGGAAGGTGTGACAGGCAGAGTCCCGGTCGCCGAGACTGTCTTGACGGTGACCTCAGTTAAAATGTATCGGGGCAGTCGCTTCGCTGCCTAATGTGGGGTCGACTGTCCCGCGCTTCCATGTTTGTCATTTTGGGGCATTTTTTTTGCATTTACCATTAGATAATAGCCAGCTTTCTCCTGTCTGCCGAAGGTCAGCCTGGAATTGAAATTTTAGACGAGAGCACACGCATTCATAAGATACAGGGCAATAAGAGGCTTGTTAGTTGTAGGAGAGGTAGAGTTTTGGAGGGGAGTGAAGTGTGTTGTAATTTGTCATTACAAATCTTTAATGACTAAGTCGTGGGGGAATACGGCTTCCGTGCGCCAACGTGCGTGATCTGATCTCTGATTTTCCTTTGAGAAAATCTAGCATGTTTTATTTTTTAGATTTCTTAACACCGAATACTCTCACACAGACATAACGTATGTCTTTCTATGGTGCATCATTGTGCCATGACCGGAGATGATGAGTTAAATAATCAACAATTATGTATATGATACTGTATTTTTTTCAAATGCAAAAAGGTTAAAATAAAGGGAAGCTTTTGACCGTTTTCACAACGGTCCTCTTCAGCCAACCGACTGAAAATGTATATTTTCCTTTAGAGACAAATTGATTTTTTTCTCCTTTTTTTGTGTGGAAAAATATCGGTCATGTTAAGGCTGTTTCACTTCATCTGTAAGCCAACCGTTAGGAACTTCCTAACGGTTGCCCATCATTTGTACTGTGATCCCTAAATGGTAAATGACAGTTTTCCATTTCGACACCCTGTGCGGTGAAAGATGAGGGAGACAGTATTAGGGGTCTCGAGAAACTGCTTAGAATTTAGATTTATAGAATGACAAGCTAACCTCTACTACTCCTCTACGTCCCTTTGATTTACTGATATATATATATATATATATATATATATATATATATATATATATATATATATATATATATATATATATACATATATGTATATATATATATATATATATATATATATATATATATATATATATATATATATATAGTTTTTAGCTCCTTTCCAATCCATGGCGTGATTATTTTCCCAACAGTGTTTAGCAATAACGCTGTTTGGAGGGAAGTCCCTAACTGCTTCTTTATGATCTTGTAACTTTATGTTCCTACCCCTATCTGACTCCCCAAAATAAATCAATTTAAGTTCTTATACGGCTGTCTACAAGAATCAGTCATTCCGAAATCTTTTAGCCAGAATGGTGAAGTTCCTTTCTCATGTGAACCCTTTCCTGAATACCAAAAATCGTTCCTTCTTTGGTGTATTCTTCGTTCTAAGTCTAAGGTCCGGAGAGCATTCTTTCTACTATGCAAGGCCCAGCGGGATTTGAGGGGCGCTCTTCAATCAGCAACGTTTAAAGGTGCCATGTGCCAAGCAGGCGAGGTTGTGCATTTTAGGGCCATAACATTTTCATGCCCTTCAATTAAAACTTGGCATAATGTGCCAGAATTCTTGTTGACAAATGTAGTTGAGACTATCATCGAAATAACCTTTCATCTTCCCGATTAGATAGCATTCATTTAGAGATATTGAATTTAGGTTTGAATTTTAATTTAGGTCCTGAAAAAGATTTTCTTATTAAAAGCCTAGCCTCTATCAATAATATTAAATAGCATAACCCACAAGAAAAACTTGATATTTTGAATGTGTAGATCCTCGCCTCCGAATTACGTAAAAGCAATATTTATATTCCTTTGAGACACAAGAAAGCATTAGAGGAGTAGTCTAAGAATTATGATATCAAAATAATGAAAGCAGACAAAGGAGCCTCCATTGTTGCAATGGATAGACATTATTATACTATTGAAGCATTAAGATTACTAAATGGCAGTAATAATTATATTAAGCTGAACAAAGTGCCTTCTTATATGCAGTACAAAATTCATTCAACAGAAAAGTGAGAGATATTGCAACTAGAATGTTCAGTGAAGAGTTACATAAAGTCGTAGTCAGCAAGATATCAGGCTAAACTTCTAGCCTTCCTTACTTCTAAGGGATCTAGGCCCAAAGTTTATAAAAATGAATGTCCTCTGCGACCTATTGTAGCTATGTTTGGTGCCCCCCAAATCCACGTTGGCTAAATGACTTGCCAACCAACTTGACCCTTTGGTAGGCACAATATTACATCTCCGCACAGGGATGGTCTCATTCAGAGATTAATGTCCTTCTTGATTATGAGATTGAAAAATTACGTGATAAGTTTGATAATGATCTAAGTTTATGCCCAATCCCCACTGAAGTGCATAGAGTCTACTGTTTTCACTTTCAGTGGCGATGCGTATGAACAAAGGTCTGGAGTAGCAATGAAATCACCCCTCTCAGCAGTTATGGCTAATTTATATGCATGGAGTTCCTGGAGGAGACTATTTTTAGTTCTTGTCCATCTCGGTTTAGACCGATATTTTGGGTCTGCTATGTACACGATATTTCCATTCTTTTTAGTCATGATGCTAACATATTCAGTGAATTAGTAGAATTTGCTAACAGTCAGATACAACAAATCAAGTTTACATATGAAAAAGAATCACAGAGCAAATTACCTTTTTTGGATGTCTTAGTGTTTCGCAATCCAAACACAAAGAAGTTTAAATTCTCAGTTTACCGGAAGCCGACTAATGCAGAATTATATGTTCATATTAACTCTTATCATAACATTCAGATAAAGAAAAATATCATTGTAAACATGGTTGTAAGGGCTCGTAAATTTTGTGACCCACAGTGTTTAGATGATGAAATTTCCCATACTCGAAATACTTTTAGCAAGTTGAGTTACCCTGCCTATTTTATTGAAGATGCTTTGTCTAAGACTAAGAAAGAGTATTACAACTTTTCACACGAGCAGATTGATTATAACAAGAGATACGTAACGCTTCCATATCATGAGAATTATAACCAACAACCCAGTTAATCGATAAAAAAACTCAATCAAATCCAGACTGAATAAGAATAATAGCCGCAGAATTGGCAGCGATAGTAACGACAATAGAGACATAGGAGTATATTCTATAAAATGCAAGCTCGGTAATCTCTTGTAATTTGGGAGATAGGTAGGCGGAGGACAGAAGATTACAAGAACATAAAAAAGCGGTTAGAGACTTCGCTCCAAACAGAACCATTGCTGAACATTGTTGGTAAAATGATCACGTCATGGATTGAGAGGGAGCTAAAACTACTATATATAAGTAATCAAGTGGGACGCAGAAGAGTAGTAGAGCGGGCTTTGATAAATATTTGTAATACCTTAGATGGCAATAAAGTCTTTATGCAGGAGGACTGACATACAGACAGGTTAGTTTAAATTTTAAGCAATTTCTCGACGAGTCTGCTGTCACAGAAACAACAGGCACCGATAATGAAAGTCGTTCGCCATCCAGGAATCACCATAAAAACAAGGGGCAACCGTTAAGAGGATCCTAACAGTTGGCTTACAGATGCGGTGAAACAGCCATTAATTGACCGCTATTTTCACGGCAATAGCTGTTCGATGGTTGCCTGGAATGTCACAAAAAAAATGTTTCAATTTGACTTTTAAGGATAAGACATTTTTAGGGTTGGCTGAAGAGGACCATTGTATAAACGAAAATCACTCAAGTTTCTTTGTTTTTTTTAAGAAAAAAAATTTATATTCACTTTAGGGACGGACATAACCTACCTAAACTTGGTTATAAAAGAAATTTAACATCTAAAGAGAGAAAGAAGGCGAGTAAAAGTTGAAGTGCAGACCAAAATACAAACAAACAATTGGTTGGTTATGAATAGAGTGCGGAGGCTATCTGGGAGTTTAACGAGGGGATGGTAGAGTTTCTAGGATTGACTCTGAAGTAGTTCTTTCCCCCTCTTCTTGCGTGGAAGATATTATTTTAAAATCTGCATTGTTGATGCTAGTTTTGCAGTGCAATGCATGATTAGGTATCCCTGAGGTTTCGGGTCTGGACAGTCTGCAGCCAGTTCTGAAATTGACACCCTGGTAACAGCTGATTCGGGGCTGTGGCAACCGCTTTCTGCATCCAACGTAAGTTCCCGGTCACACTTGGGACGTGTATTTACATACGATGTTCGATGACAAATGCGGGGCCAATCTGCCCTTATGTCTGGAAAAGGACCTTTTGTTAGAGGGGTTTTTGGAATGAGTTCGAAATTAACTGCCGATAATTCTCTGTTTAGTAGGTTAATTAACTTGTATCGAAATTTATTATTGTAAATGAAAGGAATTTTTGCATAAAAACCAAATTTCGAGAGTTTATACTAAGAATATTCTTGAGGGATCCATAAATGTAATTTACTGGAAAACTATTGTTTTTGAAAAATTGTAAAAGAAAATTAATTTCTTCATGAAAGGCGCTCCAAGAAGAGCTTTTCCCTCGACATTTTCTTCGAGCGCCTTTCATGAAGAAATTAAAATAAGCATCCTAAAGAAACCGGAGAAAACGCAACTTCATCGTATACAGACATAAATTGAATATATAAAGACATAAATATTATAAAGTAATGAGAATTACTTTATTATATGTTTTTTTCCTTTCCTATTTTTTTTTTCTTAATGTAAATATCTGCAAAAATCC
>NC_061095.1:33931942-33957332 GCF_015104395.2 Macrobrachium nipponense | reverse complement strand
GGATTTTTGCAGATAGGAAAGGAAAAAAAAAAAACATATAATAAAGTAATTCTCATTACTTTATAATATTTATGTCTTTATATATTCAATTTATGTCTAAAAACGATGAAGTTACGTTTGCTCCGGTTTCTTTAGGATGCTTATTTTAATTTCTTCATGAAAGGCGCTCCAAGAAAATGTCGAGGAAAAAACTCTTATTGGAGCGCCTTTCATGAAGAAATTAATTTTCTTTTACAATTTTTCAAAAACAATAGTTTTCCAGTAAATTACCTTTATGGATCCCTCAAGAAATTTCTTAGTATAAACTTGAAATTTGGCTTTTATGCAAAAATTCCTTTCATTTACAATAATAATTTCGATACAAGTTAATTAGCCTACTAAACAGAGAATTATCGGCAGTTAATTTCGAACTCATTCCAAAAACCCCTCTAACAATAGGTCCTTTTTCAGACATAAGGGCAGATTGGCCTCGCATTTGTCATCGTATGTAAATACACGTCCCGACTCCCAAGTGTAACCGGGGAACTTACGTTGGATGCAGAGAGCGGTTGCCACAGCCCCAAATCAGCTGTTACCAGGGTGTCAATTTCAGAACTGGCTGCAGACTGTCCAGACCCAAAACCTCAGGGAAACCTAATCATGCATTGCACTGCAAAACTAACATCAACAATGCAGATTTTAAAATAATATCTTCCACGCAAGAAGAGGGGGAAAGAAGTACTTCAGAGTCAATCCTAGAAACTCTACCATCCCCTCATTAAACTACCAGATAGCCTCCGCACTCTATTCATAACCAACCAATTGTTTGTTTGTATTTTGGTCTGCACTTCAACTTTTACTCGCCTTCTTTCTCTCTTTAGATGTTTAATTTCTTTTATAACCAAGTTTAGGTAGGTTATGTCAGTCCCTGAAGTGAATTAAAAAAAAAAATTCTTAAAAAAAAAAAACTTGAGTGATTTTTCGTTTAAACAATGGTACTCTTCAGCCAATCCTAAAAATGTCTTATCCTTAAAAGTCAAATTGATTTTTTTTTTTTGTGACATTCCAGGCAACCATCGAACAACTATTGTTGTGAAAATAGCGGTCAATTAATGGCTGTTTCATCGCATCTGTAAACCAACTGTTAAAATCCTCTTAACGGTTGTCCCTTGTTTGTATGGTGATTCCTGGATGGCGAGCGACTTTCATCATCGCTGCCTGTTGTTTCTGTGACAGCAGACACGTCGAGAAATTGCTTTAAATTTAAACTAACTTGTCTGTATGTCTGTCCTCCTGCATGAAGGCTTTATTGCCATCTAAGGTGTTAGTACAAATATTTATCAAAGCCCGCTCTACTACTCTTCTGCATCCCACTTGATTTTATACATAGTTTTAGCTCCCTCCCAATCCATGACGTGATCATTTTACCAACAATGTTCAGCAATGGTGCTGTTTGGAGCGAAGTCTCTAACCACTTTTTTATGTTCTTGTAATCTTCTGTCCTCCGCCTACCTATCTCCCAAATTAAAAGAGATTACCGAGCTTGCATTTTATAGAATATACTCCTATGTCTCTATTGTCGTTACTATCGCTGCCAATTCTGCGGCTATTATTCTTATTCAGTCTGGATTTGATTGGGTTATTTTATTGATTAACTGGGTTGTTGGTTTTAATTCGCATGATATGGTAGCGATATGTATGTCTTGTTATAATCAATCTGCTCGTGTAAAGAGTTGTAATACTCTTTCTTTGTCTTAGACAAAGCATCTTCAATAGAATAGGCAGGGTAACTCAACTTCCTAAAAGTATTTCGAATATGGGAAATTGAATCTAAACACTGTGGGTCACAAAATTTACGAGCCCTTACAACCATGTTTACAATGATATTTTTCTTTATCTGAATGTTATGATAAGAGTTAATATGAACATATAATTCTGCATTAGTCGGCTTCCGGTAAACTGAAAATTCAAACTTCTTTGTGTTTGGATTGCGAAACACTAAGACATCCAAAAAAGGTAATTTGCTCTGTGATTCTTTTTCATGAGTAAACTTGATTTGTTGTATCTTACTGTTAGCAAATTCTACTAATTCACTGAATAAGTTAGCATCATGTCTTAAAAGAATGAAAATATCGTGTACATAGCAGACCCAAAATATCGGTTTAAACCGAGATGAATAAGAACTCCACGAACTCCATGCATATAAATTAGCCATAACAGCTGAGAGGGGGGATTTCCTTGCTATTCCAGATCTTTGTTCATACGCATCGCCACTGAAAGTGAAAACAGTAGACTCTATGCACTTCAGTGGGGATTGGGCATAAACTTAGATCATTATCAAACTTATCACGTAATTTTTCAATCTCATAATCAAGAAGGACATTAATCTCTGAATGAGACCATCCCTGTGCGGAGATGTAATATTGTGCCTACCAAAGGGTCAAGTTGGTTGGCAAGTCATTTAGCCAACGTGGATTTGGGGGGTACCAAACATAGCTACAATAGGTCGCAGAGGACATCCATTTTTATAAACTTTGGGCCTAGATCCCTTAGAAGTAAGGAAGGCTAGAAGTTTTGCCTGAGATCTTACTGACTACGACTTTATGTAACTCTTCACTGAAAATTCTAGTTGCAATATCGCTCACTTTTCTGTTGAATGAATTTTGTACTGCATATAAGAAGGCACTTTGTTCAGCTTAATATAATTATTACTGCCATTTAGTAATCTTAATGCTTCAATAGTATAATAATGTCTATCCATTGCAACAATGGAGGCTCCTTTGTCTGCTTTCATTAGTTTGATATCCTAATTCTTAGACTACTCCTCTAAGGCTTTCTTGTGTCTCAAAGGAATATAAATATTGTTTGTACGTAATTCGGAGACGAGGATCTACACATTCAAAATATCAAGTTTTTCTTGTGGGTTATGCTATTTAAAATTATTGATTGAGGCTAGGCTTTCAATAAGAAAATCTTTTTCAAGACCTAAATTTAAATTCAAACCTAAATTCAGTACCTCTAAATGAGTGCTATCTAATCGGGAAGATGAAAGGTTAATTCGATGATTAGTCTCAACTACTTTTGTGAACAAGAAGTCTGGCACATTGTGTCAAGTTTTAATTGAAGGTTATAAAAATGTTGTGCCCCTAAAATCCCCAACCTCGCCTGCTTGGCACATGGCACCTTTAAACATTGCTGATTGAAGAGCACCTCTCAAATCCCGCTGGGCCTTGCATAGTAGAAAGAATGTTCTCTAGACCTCCGACTTAAAACGAAGAGTCCGATGAGGAAGGAACGATTTTTGGTATTCAGGAAAGGGTTCACATGAGAAAGGAACTTCACCATTCTGGTTAAAAGATTTTGGAATGACTGATTCTTGTAGACAGCCGTATAAGAACTTAAATTGATTTATTTTGGGGAGACAGACACGGGTAGGAACATAAAGTTACAAGATCATAAAGATGCTAAACATTGTTGGGAAAATAATCACGCCATGGATTAGAAGGGATCTAAAACTATATTATATTATATTATATATATTAATTATACTATATAATAATAATAATATATATATATATATATATGTTTATATATAAGTAAATCAAGAGGGACGCAGATGGTAATAACGCCTTTACGTAGGAGGACAGACACACAAACAGGTTAACTTGTCATTCTATAAATCTAAATTCTAAGCAGTTTCTTGAGGCCCCTAATACTGTGCCTCCCTCATCTTTCCCCGCACAGGGTGTCGAAGTGGCAGCTGTCACAGAAACAACAGGCATGGATTCCGAAAGTCATTCATCATCTAGGGATCACAGTACAAATGATGGGCAACCGTTAGGAAGTTCCTAACGGTTGGCTTACAGATGAAGTGAAACAGCCATTACATGACCGATATTTTCACACAAAAAAAATAGAAAAAAATCAATTTGTCTCTAAAGGAAAATATACATTTTCAGTCGGTTGGCTGAAGAGGACCGTTGTGAAAACGGTCAAAAGCTTCCCTTTATTTTAACCTTTTTGCATTTGAAAAAAATACAGTATCATATACATAATTGTTGATTATTTAACTCATCATCTCCGGTCATGGCACAATGATGCACCATAGAAAGACATACGTTATGTCTGTGTGAGAGTATTCGGTGTTAAGAAATCTAAAAAATAAAACATGCTAGATTTTCTCAAAGGAAAATCAGAGATCAGATCACGCACGTTGGCGTACAGAAGCTGTATTCCCCCATGACTTAGTCATTAAAGATTTGTAATGACAAATGACAACACACTTCACTCCCCTCCAAAACTCTACCTCTCAAGCTCTTATTGTACTGTATCTTATGAATGTGTGTGCTCTCGTCTAAAATTTCCATTCCAGGCTGACCTTCGGCAGACAGGAGAAAGCTGGCAATTATCTAATGGTAAACGGTCAAAGAATGCCCCAATATGTCGAACAGGGAAGAGCGGGACAGCCAACCCCACACAAGGCAGCGAAGCGACTGCCCCGATGCATTTTAACTGAGGTCAGGTCACCGTCAAGACAGTCTCGGCGACCGGGACTCTGCCTGTCACACCTTCCCCTTCCCTACCACCGATTTTTTTCCTTTGTGGTGTCGATACATATCCCACCTAAATCCCATAACTTTTAAAACCTGGCACTATGTTCAAGACTCCGATCGTCCAGATTTGGAATTTGTTTTGGCGCACACTTCTCTTACTTCTTTAATTTCCGCCTGCTGTCATATATAAACTAAATCCCCAATGGATCGCCTTTAGAGAATAAGTGAAGTGGAAAAATATTTGTGACTTGCAACCATAAGTGTTCATTCATTTTGCGGTCTCGTATGAGCGTTAGATTACTTACCCTCTGCGCCTTAAGCAAGTCCCAGTTACATTAATCGCATTTGAAATCGATGTTACAGTGCATTCTTAGTTTGCAGAAAAGGAGAATGTTGAGGCTGTATACACCATCTGTTTCCTCGGAGTCAAGGTGTTTCTACCGTCATCAGTTATCAAGTTTTAGAGTGGAACATTGAAAAGATGTTATCAATTTTTATGTTTTATGCTCATTGAAATAATCCTTTCATTTAATCAATTCTTCCCCATAGAGGGGATTAATATTCTCTGGTTTTGCATAGTAGCACTATTTGATTTGTGAACTAATGTTCACAAATCCTCAGTGCCATTGAGCTAATGCTTGTAGGTCCTATGTATATATCTTCTGAGTCATATGAATTAAGTGTAACATTGCATTTCCGTTGACTCCATCAAATTTGTTACATTTTCCTCTGTCCTATGTTGTTACCTGCATGGCACCCAATTTTGTCAGATGTTAGTTTATTTCCAAATGAAACAGCAGACCTAGCAAGGCCACGTACGTATATATATATATATATATATATATATATATATATAATTATATATATATATATATATATATATATATGTATATATGTATATGTATATATATATATATATATATATATATATATATATATATATATATACATATATATATATATATATATATTATATATATATATATATATATATATATATATATATATATATATATATATATATATATATATATATATATATATATATATATGTATGTATATATATATATATATATATATATATATATATATATCTATATATATATATATAGATAGATAGATAGATAGATATACGAGTAGATACAGATAGAGATATAGATAGGTCTATATATATTCCATGTATAGATAGAGAGAGAGAGAGATTCTTTTTCTGGTTCAAGTAATTAAGTTCGATAGCGGAATTTTTTTAACCATTGACGAACATCATAGCAAACATTCATCTTAATAACTTAAGATGCAATAGGAAAATATCGATGCAGTGCGATATTAAATTGGAGAAACTCAATGTTATCGAGATTTACAAATATGAAATTTCGAGCTATATAAAAATTTTTCTCTTTTAAAGTATTTAACGCTGCCTACTAATTATGAATGATATTCTTATATGTATGATCACCGTCAACAGAATATTATCGATGCTGAGCACAATTCAAATACTATCCCCTTCTCGTTACCCGAGAAGGGAATGACGAACCGTAGCGACAAAGCAGACTCCGAAGGGATTTTGAAATTGTAGAGTTTTCGTTTCGCTATAATCTCCATTCTTAACCTATATGCAACGCATCCTGATTTCTACTCAAAGGGAATTATCAATTTCCTCTAAAACCAACCTGAACTACATGACTGTGCTTATGTTTTGTAATAACTTATCTCAGTAGATCCTATCAATTATCTTCTTCAATATCACATTCCGTGGCCGAGAAAATGAATTATGATGTTCCATGTACATTCACACTTTTCTATTAGAGCAAGGTTACACAAACTAAGAAGGTATTTGCCCTTCCGTTTTAAATGTAACTCTTCATATTCTTGGTGAGCTTCGTAATCCACTGTGCTCTGATACACCCAGTTTGTAAATTAGGTACCTGAGACTAAGAGCGTTGCATCATTTCAATCTTTTCATTGGCTTACAGAAGTATGTTTTCCGATGTTTATTTCAGCGATATAAGTGATATGGTACCTACCTTTAATGTAGGTCTAGACGCGGTTAGAGAAACCTTATTAATCAACAGAATTTCACAATTAAACTTATAATGAATATAATAAATATATTTTTCAGATATTTTTACTTCTCTGTAGCTGGAATAGGAATTTTCTGTTTTGATGCCTTTAAGCTCCTAGGACCTTTATATTTAAGATGAAGTTGATCCTTTTTTTTTTATAACAACGGTATTCATTAATTATACAGGTATCCTATTTGCCAGCCTATCTAATCATTCCTGTAGGGAACTTCCGACATCGTGGACAATGCCTGAAATAATAAAGTAATCCTGGTCATTATCTGATTGTCATTATAGGTGAGAAGCAAGTTGTGTTTCAAGAAAATGTAGAATGAAGCATATGCAACTCTCGTTGTCGTAACTAACGCTGCCTAAATTACCAACCTCTGTTCAAAATGTTCAAAGATGGCTGATGAGTACCATAAGCATTCATGTGAAAAGCGTTCGAACCCCTCTCCACCTACCTGTCCAGTGGAAGAGATAACCAATGGCCACTGATAACTCAAAACTTGACCCATGTACCAGCTAATAAACAACCATTACTTTTTCATAGGAGCAATCAGTTCGTTGGGTTGAAAAACTCTATCTGGGATTTGAACATTAATTAAGCTCAGTAATATTGCTTAGCTACTTTTCCAGAACATATAGTTAATCTGTGCAAAATATGACAAATTCTTTGTTGGCATTGTAGATCAGGAAAGAATATATGCAGAGACTCAAGGCGATATTCAAGTCAAAACTCAACACCGGAGATATGATAAAAGCCATAAACACATGGGCAGTGCCAGTAATCACATACAGCGCAGGAATAGTCGAATGGACGAAGGCAGAACTCCGCAGCATAGATCAGAAAACCAGGAAACATATGATAATACACAAAACACTACACCCAAGGGCAAATACGGACATAGTATACATAACACGAAAGGAAGGAGGGAGAGGATTACTAAGTATAGAGGACTGCGTAAACGTCGAGAACAGAGCACTAGGGCAATATCTGAAAACCAGTAAAGACGATTGGCTAAAGAGTGCATGGGAAGAAGGACTAATGAAAGTAGACCCACAAATATACAGAGACAGGAGAATGACAAACAGAACAGAGGACTGGCACAACAAACCAATGCACAGACAATACATGAGACAGACTAAAGAACTAGCCAGCGATGACACATGGCAATGGCTACAGAGGGGAGAGCTAAAGAAGGAAACTGAAAGAATGATAACAGGGGCACAAGATTAGGCCCTAAGAACCAGATATGTTCAAAGAACGATAGACGGAAATAACATCTCTCCCATATGTAGGAAGTGCAATACGAAAAATTAAACCATAAGCCACATAGCAAGCGAATGCCTAGCACTTGCACAGAACCAGTGCAAAAAGAGGCATGATTCAGTGGCAAAAGCCCTCCACTGGAGCCTGTGCAAGAAACATCAGCTACCTTGCAGTAATAAGTGGTACGAGCACCAACCTGAGGGAGTGATAGAAAACGATCAGGCAAAGATCCTCTGGGACTATAGTATCAGAACAGATAGGGTGATACGTGCAAATAGACAAAACGTGACGTTGATTGACAAAGTCAAGAAGAAAGTATCACTCATTGATGTCGCAATACCATGGGACACCAGAGTTGAAGAGAAAGAGAGGGAAAAAATGGATAAGTATCAAGATCTGAAAATAAAAATAAGAAGGATATGGGATATGCCAGTGGAAATTGTACCCATAATCATAGGAGCACTAGGCACGATCCCAAGATCCCTGGAAAGGAATCTAGAGAACTGTGATAGAGCAAAAAAAAAAAAAAAAAATAATAATAATAATTATAATAATAATAATTTTTTTTTGCTCTATCACAGTCCTCCAATTCGACTGGGTGGTATCCTAGAAACGGCGCACATAATAATAATAATAATAATAATAATAAAAATAATAATAATAATAATAATAATAATAATAATAATAATAATAATAATAATAATAATAGTAATAATAATAATAATAATAATAATAATAATAAAATAATAATAATAATAATAATTATTATTATTATTATTATTATACTATTATTATTATTATTATTATTATTATTATTATTATTATTATTATTATTACTACTACTACTACTATATTATCATTATTATTTTAGTATCATTATTATTATTATTATTATTATTATTATTATTATTATTATTATTATTATTATTATTATTCTGGAAAATTTTTCCTTAAACTATCGCTGTTGATATTTTTTTAATCAGAAATATAAAAACACAAAAAATAATAATCTAAGTTCTTTCTTAACGAGTGGGACTCATTAACTCTGGAAAGTTTTTTTTTATCTTTGTTGCAGGCTCAAGGTCTCCGAGGATGCAATTAAGAGGCAAGATACGAAATGGCTGAGCAATTTCTCTAATTCTTCAGGTCGTGAGGAACGTTCTCAAAGGTCCCATTTCCAGAGTAATGAGATGAAGTAGTATTGAGGAGGAACCTACTGAGAAGTATCATGGTTCTTTTTATGTTATTCGAAATGACTGACAACCATACGGGAAGGATGCATTGAACAAACGTTGTCAGAACATAACTTTCTTTGCGTAAAAAAAAACAAAAACAAAAACAAAAAAACTATGTTGCCTGGTTGTAATAATTTTGTAAATGTGTTAGCATTTATTTTCGGCTAGGTAGAAAAAGCTTGTATTGGATGTCGATGTTTTAAAATACTTGTAAAATTCAAGACAATCGTGCATTATCTACACTCATAAAGATTTTTTAGATTTATAATTTTGTTCCATTTGCTAAGCTTGTACTATTGTTACTCTAGTCTAAACCCGTTCTTAAATTCTTACCACTTTTTTCCATTATTTAATTTATAAAAAGTGAAAGTACCAAATGTGAAAAGAAAATTTCTTGTTAACAACACACTATATATCAAAGCCCTATCAACATTAACCTCTTTCATGGATGATATTAGATTTCTTACGTATCTAGAGGGCAAATGCTTCGATCACATTGTTCTGTAGACGTACAGTATGTTTGATTGTAATCAGTAAAAACCATCAGAGGATAATTTTTTTATTTCATACCCTTCTGCGCAGTGCCTTGACACTCAAGACTTTGATAAGTCATCATTTCCGCTTTAAGAATATCTTTCTCCTACATGTTGAAAATGAGTACTTCGGATATTTCATAACTACTGACACAGCTGGAATGCTTCTATATTTACTACATTCAGATTCAAATATAAGCAATCAGCTGCAAATGTCCTTTATTATCCAATTTGCTCTACCTCGAAAATAACATATTTTCCTATATGTTAACCGAAAGAGAATTTTTTAGTTGATAAGAAATTCATCGTCTAAATGGTTTGAACCACGGAAAACGAGAATTCAAGACGTACAGTTCACTCCTTAGTTCACACATCTATCAAGAGAGGTATAAATTCATACCGCCTGTCACCTACGAATCCCTGTCGAGCTCAGATATTTGTTATTAGAGTCGGTAATAACCCACCTCGACCATGATAGCATAGTAGTCAAGTAGTGTGCTTGTCACACGTGGCCATTGTGTGAATGAATTTTATCACATCACCATGATTCATATACAAGCACTATAGGGATATCATAGTCGAGGTGAGTTGATAACGACTGTAATAACGAATACCTGAGCTCGACAGGAGTCTGTAGGTGACAGGCGGTATCAATTTATAACTCTTGATAGCATTTTTGGGCTCAGGTGTACACATCGTGAATTATTGGTTTCCGGGTTCGACTCACTGAGACAACAGGTTTTTTATCCCCTACTTTTTGATAATAAGCAATGAAATGGACTTATATAAAATTATATATATATATCTATATATATATATATATATATAATATAAATATAATATATATATAATATATATAGATATATATCCTAGATCTATATCTATCTATATTATATTATATATATAATATATATATATAATATATATATATATATATTATATATATATATCTTATCTATTATATAGATATATCTATATATAGATATAGATCTATATCTATATATATATAGATATATATCTATATAATAATATCATATATAGATATATATCTATTATATATATATATAGTATATATATATATATATATATATATATATATATTATCTTAATATATCTATATATATATATCTATATATATATATCTATATATATATATTATATATAGATATATATCTATATATCTAGATATATATATATATAGATATATATATATATATATATATATATTATATATAGCTATCTATCTATACGATCTATATATATATATATCTCTTATATATATATATATACATATATCTATCTATCTATTATATATATTATATATAATATATATATATATCTATATATATATATATCTCATCTATATAATATATATATATCTATATACTATCTATAGATATACTACATATTCTATCTATATATCTATATATATATATATCATCTCTATATCTATATATATATATATCTATATCTATATATCTATATATCTCTTATATATATATATGATCTATATCTATACTACTATATATCTCTATATATATATAACTATATCCACTATATATATATATTTTATTATATATATATATTATTGTAAATTTTTTAAAGGTTTTTTGCCATGAAGGAAAAAAATGAAACTGCGAGATAGCCAAGTACTTTTGGTCCTGTTCGGACCCTTTACTGAGGCAAACTGATTTTACAGAGGACAACATAGTCAAAAGAGGGCTTTATATCCAAACTGACACTACAAGATTAGCATTAAGGGCGATTTCACTTCACAGAAAGGAGGAAACACCTGAGGGTAGCCACACCTTGGGGGACACACGCAGTAAACAAGTTATTCTTCCAGAAAACCGTACATTTTGAAAAAACACGAAAGCATATACAATTTAATATCATAAAATTTACACAAATTTCCCAAAAACCCAAAAAAATTATTATTAATGAAAAGATAAAAGAAAATATAAATATATACCGAACCAGAGAGAGAGAGAGAGAGAGAGAGAGAGAGAGAGAGAGGAAATAACCACCCATACATGTTGGACTAATTTATTAGTAGTTCATTTATTTTAAAGTTCCTTCATAAACATCTTACAAAAAATATATGGGTCCAAATGGTACATTCCCAGGAATAAGATTTAGGTTGTTTTTATTAGTGATTTGTATAATTCCGATTCCAGTAAATTTCTTGAAACATAATCATTAGATCTAGCAATTACCGAGGTATCACCCAATTAATACAATGAGATTTTTCACTCAGATGGATACAGTGCATTTGAAGTCTGGGCTGTTCTAACTGAATACATATGCTGCTTAATACGTACACATAAATTTTTACTTGACTGACCAACGTAAAACGATGGGAAATCCTTACAAGGAATTTTGCAAATGATGTTGTTATTTGTTACGGGACTATTCTTAATTAGCATATCTTTAATGGTAATGTTATAAGAGAACTCTACATTAACATTAAACGATTTAAATATTGATTTTATGGTTTCAAATCCACGAAAGTAAGGTAAGCTAAGTACATTTTTAGGCATATCTTTTTCATTAATAGCAACACTGTAAAACTTTCTGTGAGCTTTTTGATAACATAAATCAATTAAATGAAGTGGGTAGCAAAGATCGTTTCTTATCTTTTTCATGTATTTTATTTCTTGGTCAAGATATTGTGGACTCGTGATACGCAAAGCACGTAGGAACATAAAAGAAAAAATTGAAATTTTAATATTATTCATATATATATATATATGTATGTATGTACATTTATATATTGTTCTGATCTGCTCATTCAGTCTTAGAATATGTAGTCTAACACTAAAAAAATTGGTCTTGAATGGAGGAACGAGAGGTCACAACAGAGAAAAGAGAGAAAAAAAAAACCATGGCAGAAGGCCGATATAACTGAGGAAGGAGGAATTTACATAAAAACCAGACTCTAGTTTTAAATGCACTATATTCACATTAATTTACATAGGTCCAGGAACTAATAAGGTGGTTGATTGTTGATCCACCGGAAGCACATGGCTGGGGCAACCAGACACAGCGTTCAGAATTTTGTGTTAGTGGGTTATTGAAAATGCAAGGCTTACTCCAAAGGGTTCCCAATGTCTCGCACAATCAGGCACGGTGTTTTTCTGCAAAGAAATTGTATCCTAGCATAAGTACTGAGGTGGGGGAACACATGGGCGAGCGTTACACACTACTTTCTTTCAATCAAATAATTTACAAACTGCTCAGAGGGAATGAAAATGACTGGGAGTTTACAGAAGGAACTATTACGTTGCTTCATTAGCTAGGAGATGTTTACAAGTATCACAAGGGGAGTTATCACAGCACTGAGCCAAGATTTGGGGAGTGAGAAGCTAAACAAAGGAGGGGGAAGTCGCCTTGGAAGAATGGAAATAAAATACAGACAAAAGGCAAAAAAATTCCCTAGCTGAACTGGAATTTATTCTCACAGTACCTGGAAATCCTGGGCTTGGTAGTCTTCTTAGCTACTGATATTTCTGTGCACTATGGAAGTATAAAAATACTTGGGACTTCCCCAGAGGAGGCAGGGGGAGCAGAAAGGGGTGAAGTGTTGTCTGCAGGGTGAGGTAACAGGAGCTTCTGAGCGCTACGAGCTCTGTGGTGCTTCTGAAGGTGAGCCGCTGGGTCCCTACTATTGAAAAAACTTCAAATTATCAATTTGAATAATTCAGTATTTAAACATTTGGCATACAGAAGTGTCGCTAATTGCCCCTTTGCTTTTAAATAGTAACTACTTAACAGTAGTTATATCTGCCTGCCGCTAAAGCCTTTGTGAAGTTTTTTCACACAGTCAAGCAGTCTTCAGCATAACCTTACACGGGAGTGACGAGGAGCAGCTCTCTTTCTCTCTCTCATTTTTCAAGTGGATTTAAGGATTTATATACTCACGCTGGATTTATGACTCCGTCCTGGATTACTACTGGATTTAGTGCTGCATTAATTACTATGGATTTTTTCTCCATCATGGACATAATTACACACTAATTCATCGAGGATGGGATCCGGACGCTGCTTAGCGATGATCGTCTATTGAATGATTTTTTCCACACTCGCCAGAACTGTTATCGCAACAGGGTAAGATAAGGGGCTTTAATGCTTGTTCTTGCGTTACATATTCTATATGCCAGTGTTTTGAAAGTTGTTTTTCAAGTATTTTAATTATTAAATTCTTGCTAGATTGAACCTATGATTTCAATGCAGTCTATAAATTTATTTCTTAGGTATTTGACTACTCGTTGATTTTGCTATTTGTTTTACTGATGATTTGAGAGCTTTTGTGAATTAGTGTTGATTTAAGTAAATATTTACGTAAGGTGATTTTCGTGATTAGCTAATTGCTGTTTTCGGTGATTCGTTGATTTCAAGATTTTATTGATTTATATGAAAATTGTAGATTTTAGTCATGCGATTGCAGTAATTGATATTTTGATTCGTGTTGATTTTTGTTGGTTTATTTTAGTTACTTCTTATTAGTGTTGTATCTTTTGTTCTGATTTTTCCCGTGGTTGATTCTCCTTTACTTTGTATTTTTTAGCGGATGAGTGAAAGGAAGAAGGTTAAGCCCTCGCAGTTGTGAACCTTAATCTCTCGTACAAAAGTGCATTTCTTCGTCCTCGCTTGACATTCTTAATCATTCGAGGACTCGTTTACGTCATTCCACCACCAGCTGCTACAGTGAAATTTATCTTATTTTAAATTATTTGTATTCATGAATGTCTAACCATTTAAATTTAAATTTATTAAATATTTAAAATGCATTTTTTCCATCTCTACCCTTTCACTTAAAAATGCAAAGTTTAATGATATGATCCTGATCATTTCATATTTATTTTATATTTACATATTTAAACTCCCCCTAATTTTTTCCGCTCTACTCCTTTTAAAATTTCTCCTGGTAAGCTCCGCCCAATTCCTGTGGGGGGTGGGGGGAGGGAAAATTCAGGACAGCCAATGGGAGCAGAGATAGCTTTCTATAGACATGGATGAATGAATCTTGTTATAAGAAATCTCAACTTTCCTTGTTTCTGGCTTAAAATCTTGAACAACATTTATATATATATATATATATATATATATATATATATATATATATATATATATATATATATTATATATATTAATTATCACATACAAAATTGTTTCTGTGCATTAATACAATTACTAACAGGACCTCATTTAAACTGGATGGTCCGATGCAGAGATATTTATTCAAAAAAAAAAGTTACAAGCTTTCCTGGACTATAGTCTTGCTACCGCGATGAGACCAATTTTACAAAAGCAACAACTGACCTGTGTGCGACAGACCTTTGAATGTCTTTGAGACAAATCCTCAAGCCATAACTATAAGATTATAAGGGCCTTTCATTTCCAGGTACTTTTATCTCCTTCCTACTCACCCTGTACTCGATCTCTCTCTTTTTTCTAAATCTTTGCAGCTGTCTGAGGGAGAGTTTTAAATAAGTGTTTTTATTTTCCTTTCACCTGTATATTTAATTTTGTATAGGCAGAGTGGTAATTGAGCTGTTTCCCTTCAATTTAATTGAAGTGAGTTAGAACCAGGGAAATACTTGGACTTACAAATGTTGTTGATGGAGTGTTCTAACATAAGATTCATCTATTACCTGCTTTTGAAGGGCTTTCATTACCGCTGAAGTTTTGACAGAATCAAAAGCTTTCTCATAGTCTACAGATGCCATACATAGTAGTTTGCCATACTCTGTTGATTTTTATTTTAGCTGATTAATTACATGGATATGGTAAGTTGTTGAATACCCGCTTCTAAAACATGCCTGCTGTCGTGGTTGATTAAAGTCTAGCTGTCTTTCTAGTCGGCATAATATGACCTTTATAAATATTTTATTTATTACTGAGAGTAAACCTATTGAGTGGTAATAAAGTGGTAATAAAGTTATTCCCAAGCTCTAGGTATAGAGCATTCTTGCAAGCATTTTGCATAAAGTTCAGCGAGTTTTACTATTATGAAATCTCCTCCATCTATTATTCAATCAATTGTTAGGCCATCTTCTCCTGCAGCTTTGTTTATTTTCATGCCTTTTAATGCTTTCTTTACTTCTCCTACTATACTTTTGGTACCTGCTCCGGTGTTTCATTATTTCTATTGACAAAGTTATTTCATTTATCACTATTGTAAAGCATTATAAAGAAATCCTCAGCCGTTTTTATCACTCCATCTCTTTTGTTGATATTTCCATTTGCATCCTTTAAACCAAATATCTGTTGGCGCCTGTTCCAAGTCTTCTTTTCATCAACTTGATGCTTCTTCCCTTCTTTAGTGTTTCCTCAATTTTGGTCTGATTGTGTTTGCGAATGTCTTGGGTTTTTAGTTTGTTTATTGTTTTGGATAGTTATGCTAGTTCTACTTTATCTCTATTAGATTTTACCATCATTTCAATGGTTTTTTTATTAAGGTTTTGGTCTTTTCTGATAATTTCCTTGATCTTGTTTAGGAACTTTCCCACCTATCTTGTGCTGATTCCAATACAAATTTCGTTAAGTTACTATTTATTTCTTCTTTACTTGTTTCCATTTCATCTTGTAGCTGGGAGTACCTGTTTTGTATTGCTAAACTAAACTCATCAGCTTTTTCTCTTATTACAGAAGTGTTTATTTTCTTTCTTAAAATTAGTTTTTCTCTTTCTTTCCTTAGATCTAGTCAAATTTTACTTTTCACCATTCTATGGTCGCATGATGTGATGGTAATTGCTTCATAGCAAAGGAAGTTAAATGAAAGGAAAACGCATTTTCGAGAAGTTCGGCAGTAAGGAGGCTTTCGCACCCGTGTTGGAGACGCCTGTTCTCGCAGCTGTTCTGGAATCGTCGGGCGTGTTGTGGAGTGCAACACGCGCCAATGTGTCGGGAGAAATGCCGCGATTTCTGATGCAATACCTCATCTAGATTCATCTAGGAAGTACTGGAAATCTTGCGAGTCTGTGACGCTCACCATAGGCTCCGCCCCCCAGAGTGCTGTATAAATACGATGGTCGTAGCAGCAGCAGCAGCAGAGATCGTAAAAGAGAGACACCACTTAGTCACAGAGAGATTTCCTCAGTAAGAGCCACAGATTAGAGTATCAGTGAGAGATCAGCAGCAGCAGGGATCATCCGAGAGAGATAAGAGAAAAAGGAACCGACGAAGGATCAGAAAAAAAGTTGCTCGAGAGTTGGTTGGATACGAGTCTAGTCGTCTTCAGGAGTGCACGACCGTGTTATTTTGACGTCGAGCAGACTTCAGAGAAGAAAAGGTCCTGCTAGAGGTTTTGAGGAATTCCTGCCTTACAAGTAGACTATTTCTTGCAATACGGAGTGAAGAGGACGTCTGCAATCACCGTTTTCCTTTTGAGAAGCCATCGCTTCGAATTGCCAAATTGACTAGCAAGTATTTGAATTGCCTCACTGTTCCCCCACTTCATGCAGTGTAAGATTCTATCTTTTTATGTAAATAGGAGATACCATTCTGCATTTACCTATGTTAGTAAGCTTGTAAATAAACCTTTGTTGTGTTAGTGTTTCTTTCTATATTCGTATCCCCAGTTTCAATTGTTGGTGTTGAAATTATTCTTTTTTATTTATTTCATATCGAACCTGAAGCGGACCTCTCTCAGAGGCCGTAACACTTGACTTTAACTTGTTTAACACTGCTACATCTTTAACTACGTTAACTTTTCGCTGATAATAAAATCTATTTCGTTTTTTGTTTCTCCTTTTGGGCTTCTCCATGTCCATTTTCTATGTCCCTTTTTATAAAAAAAAGGTGTTCATGATTTTTAGATTGTTTTTTTTCAGGAAATTCTACAAGCATGTCTCCTCTGTCATTTCTTATGCCTACTCCAAATTAACAACAGCTGATTCTCCTCTCTTGTTTGGACCTACTTTAGTATTGAAATCACCCAAAACAAATGTAAATAAAGCCTTATTTTTTTTCAAAGACATTTCCAGATCTTCATAAAAAATTTCTATTTCTTCCTCTGTATGGGATGTTGTTGGCGCATACGTTTGAATGATCTTCAGTTTTTACTTCTTATTTAGTTTATAATCAATCCTGCAATTCTATCACTAATATTATAAAATTCTTCATGTTACCTGCAAAAGTTTTATTAATAAGAAAACCACTCAGTATTATTTGTTACTCTCATGTCCTAAAATATAGACCCTCTTTTAACTCTATATAAGATTCTCCAGTTCTTCTAATTTCACCCAATCCTATTATATATCCCAATTTATTCTTTTAGTTCTTCTACACAGCCAGATCTTCTTCCCTAGTCAGAGTCCTGACATAGCACGTTGCAAGGCTTGGTTTCCAAAAATGTCCTGTTCTAGTCCAGGGATATTTAGCACTCACTGCAGTGGGACGTATTTGCCCGCCTCCTTGGGCAGTTCAGGACCCACTTAGACAGGTCAGACGGACAGAGAAGCGATTTACGCTCTCTCTGCGCAGTGACGTCAGCTGATCCACATCTCACTTACCTGTGCCCTCTCCCTCTCTCTTTCCTGCTCCCTCTCCCTCCCTCTTGATTGATTTAGATATCCTAGATCAACAGACAGCATATTTATCATGTCTATACTATATTTCTGAAAGAGGAATAAATTTATAACTCTTATGTTACTGTAAAGATTATTTACACAGTTTATATACAAATGATGTACATACACAGGTTAAAACAGTTATGTTTGCTTGTTCTACATACTACTATTACCTTATCACTTTCATATTTTTTTTACTTACACTTCTGCAAGTCTTGTCTTTTTTCTTATTTATCCTAATATCGTTATTTAAATTTCTATTTTTAAAGAACACTCATATTTTGGCAAAGAAGTCTATAACATCATTTGGTAAATCAACTCCCGCACATTCAATTTCGGATACAATTTTTTTTAATCCTGTAGACTGACTTCATGCACAATTTGAAATACTTTCCCCATTGTTGTTAATCGCGAATAAAATGACTGAGGGAGCGTACAGTTCACCTCTGTTTACTTCATCTCTCCACCTCTTTTCCTTGGTCACACATTCACTAGCTTTCTTACCTAAGTGAGGATATTTTACACACAACTTCCTTGCAATATACCCACCAATATATCTAAGAGATTCTTTTTCTATAACTACATCAATTGAATTACATCCATGTTCATCATCGTCAATCTCAATCATTTACATCATTTTCCAGCTCACACTCAACATCCAAGTCTTTGAAACAGTTATCAGTAATGTAAAGTTCGACTGCTAGATCTCTTTCACAGGAAGGGATACCTTTATTATTTGTTTTCATCAGGCCATCACTTGTAGATAGACAGTCTAAATTATCAGTAGTTACGTTTGCCTTTTCCGATAGTAGAGCAACATCTTTTCCTAAGAGTAATCTCTTTAACCTGAATTTCACAGTGAGAGCATTAAGGTGCTCATATGGCCCATGCATTTGTCGTATGCACCCAAATAAATGTTCCAATTATCTTCATATAATTTTCTAGTCAAAATGTATTCTACACCGACAGACTTACACAGCATATTGAGCAAGCCATTTAGTGAGTGAGAAGATAAGACTACACCTTTATGAAACATATATAGCCCTTTACGCTGTGAATCTTTTACTCTCATTGTTAACACTACTTCCACCATTCTATGCAAAATATTTATTTGGTCACATAAGTTGACGCCAAATGCATTACGTGACTGTTTGTGCCCAAACTTATGAGGAGAATTCATTAGGTCAAACCACTGATCAAATCATGTTGATGAGCTCAGCAGTTTCCTTCCAGTACCTATTCACCAACAGTCCCTTTTCTCCAAGATATAAAATTGAACTAGAGCATGTATTTGAAAAAAAGTTGGGTTACAAATTTAACTTGCTGTCGCTGATGACTAGATACATTCACATGCATTTCACTAAGTTTATATGCTAAACCATACTCGGTCTTCGTCGCTGTTAACATTTCCCTGATGCAGGCATCAGATATGAAACTACCATCCTTCAGATAAAACCCAAAATCAACAAGATTATTCCTTATTGGTTCAACAAAAAGTCAAAGTAATGACACATTTGCATAAATACACAGTTCAACAAAACACAAAAATTGCTGTACGTTGCTATAAATACATAACAATTCCTTAAACGCAACACCTCCCTCCCATAAAACCTCTAACAAATCTTTAAACTCACAACACACACACTCACACACACACACACACACACAAATACATAGTACTGCATTATAGTTTAATAACCTTGAGGCATAAGGAGAGATGGGTCCTGGGGCAGTTGTTCCACTGCCGTTGGGGACTGCAGGCCGGACGGGTTTTGTTGTATACATACATACATAATTATATATATATATATATATATATATTATATATATATATATATATATATACATATATATATATATATATACACATATAACTATCTGCAGATATGATATATATACATATATATTTTGTCATTTTTTTCCAGACTGATGATGCACATAGTCATGTGCGAAACGTTTCTCTATGATTAAATCTTATAAAACATCCATGTGTCTTCGTCATTCCTGAATTGCTATATACATATATATATATATATATATATATATATATATATATATATATATATATATATATATATATATATATATATATATATAAAGCGAGAAACATATAGAAACGTCTTTACGAGGAATTTGTCAAATAATAAAGAGAGGAAGAGAAAGACAGAACGAAATAGCTTTCTCCTCATGAGTACCTCTCGTTTATTTTCTGCTCGTTGCCAGTTCCATTGACGGGTTGGAGTGGTCACACTGAAACGTTGTTGAGGATAAATTGGAGTTTGGAAAGATTTTGGAATTACTGGAGAGTCCTACGAACCGTGAAAAAGTCGTCGTTCTCCAATGGTTTAGCTTGACTGGTTTCATTTTTAACCATTCGTACACACACACACACAAACACACACACATAAACACGCACACATAAAAATTTATATATATATATATATATATATATATATATATATATATATATATATATATATATATATCATTCGAGCTACAAATGTCCTTTAATATCTAATTCGCTCTTTACCTCGGAATTGATATATTTTCATATATGTACCGAAGGGGAATTTTTAGTTGATAATAATTTCGTTCCCCCATGGGATCGAACCACCGTCCAGTGGACTGGAAACGAAATCAGAACGGACAGTGACGTTATCGAGTCGGCCTCTCTGTTGGCTGACTCGATAACGTCATCTGTACGTTTTGATTCGTTTCCTGTCCACTGGACGGTGGTTCGATCCTATGGGGGGACGAAATTATTATCAACTAAAAATTCCCCTTCAGGACATATATGAAAATAAAATATCAATTCCTAGGTAGAGCGAATTAGATATTAAAGGACATTTGTAGCTCGAATGATTTATATGAATCACAGTGATGTGATAAGTATTCATATATATATATATATATATATATATATATATATATATATATATATATATATATATATATATATATATATATATAATATATATATATATATATCAGCGTTTCCTAACCTGTGCGCCCCATGATGTGCTCAGGTGCGCCCCAAGGAATACGAAAATTATATTCTAATGTTTAAAATATCTGTTATAAATTTTGCAGACACAGAGTACGTGTTTCTATGTCTGAGTCAAGTCTTCGATATTTGACATTTTAAACCGGAAGGTAAATTACTTATTCTTTCCTTTTCATTTTATTGGGGAGAAGAAGAAAGAAAGAGAGAGAGAAAAAGAGAGAGAGAGAAGATTGAGAGGATAGAGAGAGAGAAAGAGAGAGAGAGAGGAGGCGAGAGAGAGAGAGAGAGAGAGAGAGAGAGAGAGGAGGTGAGGTAAATTCCTTGATCTTTTCCTTTCATTTCCTTGGGGGTTTAAATCCGTCATTACTGGCCTCTTTTCTTTATGATTTTCTATCCTGCTAATCTTTTTAGTAGCTGCTTAGCCGAAAATGACAACCGTCAGTTTTTTTTTTCTTAAGGTTACTTGACACATTTTCCTTTCACTAACACCTTTCTCGCAAGTTTATGTGTTTGTTTTATGCTTTGCAAAATTCATTACTAAATGAAAACTTATATTCTTAATTATTTCGTCCTTAATCTCAGTATCGGAAAAATATTTTAAAAACTAATGATAATTTTATTTCCGATATACGAATTTCCATAAAACAAAAATGTGTTAAGAACCAATCCTTTTTGACTGGTTCTACGAAATCTTCAGTCTCATTCGTGGTTGAAATGCAACTGACAATCTTAATCTTTTATTACTTTTGGTAAATTGTTTATATATATTTTTTCATGATTCTCTCTCTTTCTCTCTGATACTTGAATATTAAATTGTAGAATTGTCGTGATGAAGAGCAGTATATTCTTCTGTTAACATAATTTCTTAAGTTCCTGCATTTTCCATCGATTCTCAGCTACATTAGCTGCCTGTCACTCTTAATCTCTGATATCCTCTCATAAAAGCAATGCAGGAATTATACTAAATTCCCCTGAAGCCAGATACCAGAATAAACTAAGCCAAGTCTAGTACAGTAATCCAGATTTGTGGATCCAAGTTAATGACCTCACTATATGGTCAGTGCAGTGGATGAATTAACCAGTGCAGCAATCCAGTTAGTGACTTATAATCCAGGTTAATGACTTCACCATATGGTGGCTGACATGTCAAAGCGGTTTTATGATTCGTGACGATGACCTCCGTGCCCTGTTTAAAAGCAAGGGCATCTGTGATTCTGGTCAGTCAGTCAGTAGATACCTAACTGCTACTTCATTACTCTTCAAAGGTCTCGTTCAAGACACTCATTGACTCATAATTCGTGGATTTTTTTATATAATAGAAAACCAAGTGGACTACCCATAAAATGGACAGATTTGTAAGCAAGAAACACCAGTGAGGAACTTAAATCTAATAATGAAACCGTTTCGAGTTAAGTGAAGTGTCCAGCTAAGAAAATTAAGACTAGACCTAATCGGAAATACGGCCAAATTTATCAAAGTTTTGGCTTAACGTGGACTAGAGATGAAAACCAGCCTCTCCCATTCTGTTTGGTTTTTGGTTGCAAAATGTCAAATGAGTCGATGCTTCCTAGTAAATTAAGTAATCATTTTCATACATCGCATAGCAGTCTTCAAGGAAGAGACGTAAATTATTTCAAAAGACTACTTGAGCAACAAACAAAGCAAGCATTTGCTTTTAAAAGTAGAATAGCGTTGTTTGAAAAAGCTCAAATTGCCGTAAAGAGGAAGTCACATACTCTTGCTGAACCTGTTATTTTGCCCGATTGCAGAAAGATGGTGAAGACTATGTTAGATGATGCAGAGAAACAATTAAGTAGAATTCCACTATCAAATAATACTGTTCATAAGCGTATTCTGGAAATGTCTACCGATATTTAGGAAAATGTTTGTCGTAATAAACTTCAGGATGCATACTTTGCGCTACAAGTTGATGAATCAACAAACATAAGTAACAAAGCACAACTACTGGCTTTTATTCGCTTCATTGGTGGGGATAGAATAGTAAATCAGTATCTTTGTTGCAAGGAATTGCTTACCACTACGAAAGGTTGAGATATTTTCCTTATTTTGAATAGTTATTTGGAGAAATGGAATTTATCCTGGGATTCGTGTGTTCGATTTTGTACGTATGGAGCTCCATCGATGGAGGGTTCCATTAAAGGTCTTGGATCATTTGTAAAGCAAAAGAATCCCAAGATAATAACAACTCACTGTTTTTGAATAGAGAGGTCCTGATGGCAAAAACACTGAAAGAAGTTGTTGATCAAGTTGTCGAAATGGTAAATTTCGACAACACACACACACATATATATATATATATATATATATATATATATATATATATATATATATATATATATATATATATATATAGATAGATAAAGATATAGATAGCTATATATATATATATATATATATATATATATATATATATATATATATATATATATATATCTATCTATCTATCTTATCTCTATATATATATATATATATATATAGATATATATATATATATATATATATATATATATATATATATATCTATATCTATATATATATATATATATATATATATATATATATATATATATATATATATATATATATATAAAGAGAAAGAATAGAAATGTCTTATACTTCTTTAATATCCACGTTAAGGCTTTACGAGGAATTTGTCAAATAATAAAGAAGGGAAGAGAAAGAGAGAACGAAGTCGCTTTCTCCTCATGAGTACCTCTCGTTTATTTTCTGCTCGTTGCCAGTTCCATTGACGGGTTGGAGTGGTCAGATTGAAACGTTGTTGAGGATAAATTGGAGTTTGGAAAGATTTTTGGAATTACTGGAGAGTTTTGGCGAACCGTGAAAAAGTCGTCGATCTCGAAGGTTTTAGATTGACTGGTTTCAATTTTAATCATTCGTACACACACACACACATGCATTGGTTGACCGATTTTTACATATACAAAAAAAAGAATGAAAAAATTTATATATTTCGCATATATATATATATATATATATATATATATATATATATATATACATATATACATACATTAGTAGTAGTATATATATATATATATACTATATTATATATATATATATATATATATATATATATATATATATATATACATACTATGTATGGTATGTATATATATATATATATTCTATATATATATATAGATATATATATATATATATATATATATATATATATTATATATATATATATATATATATATATATATATATATATCATATATATATATATATATATATATAGATACACACATACACGTAAACTGGTAGTTATCGATATAATAGGTGCATTAGCGATCAGAGTTTCATCATTATATATATATATATATATATATATATATATATATATATACATATATATATATATATATATGTATATTATATATATATATATATATATATATATATATATATATTATATATATATATACGTATGCAAATATATAAATTTTTCAATTCTTTTGTTATATGTAAAAATCGGTCAACCCAACAGTTTCAATAGGCCTTAATAAAATGTTATGTGGACTTAAGTTGCCAATTCATGTCCCTCATATCTTTTGCACGCACACCTTATTATTTGTCCTTCTACATCTTTTATTTCACTCCCCTCTTCTCTCATATGTTGTGATTACTGCTTAAGCAAATTAGCGGCTTCAATTCTTTTACCATCTTCATTGATTTAAGTTGTTCCATCTTCTCGGTTTTCATTTACTTCCATAACCTTGCCCTTGCTAACATTTACTCTTAACTCTCGCAAATGTTATCAGAATCTTGTATACAAGTTGTATCAGTTCACATGCAACATCTCTATTCAGCAATGCATCATTTTCTTATCCTGCACCTTTGTGCCGTCAACTGTCCATTCATTGATTTCTTGCATCGCTCCATCGATGAACTGAACAGCGACAGAGACATTCTTCACCAAATCAGCCATTCTCCTGTCTTCGTGTTCAAATACTTACTTTACTGTCTCTGTAAGAATTTCCAGTTGCTTTATCACCAATGAAACATTTTTAACACCCTCTACATTGTCTCTCAATCAAATTAATCATATGCTGTATGCAAACCACATTTTCGCCATAAAGCCCAAACCTCTTATATAGCTGTTTCATAACAAAGTCTTGATCCAATCACTATCATT
>NC_061095.1:33914442-33926942 GCF_015104395.2 Macrobrachium nipponense | reverse complement strand
ACTACTAACAGATGATGGTAGATTGGTTAATGGCCCCAAGGAAAAGGTTGAACCGCCTCATCGAGTTTTTGAATCTTAATAATCAACTGATGGTTGAAAATAGCTGAGCTCTTTTGTCCATACCTAACTGACCGTTTTTGTTGTGTTAATCTCTGGGGAAGTGATTTTCCTGTAAATCCAATGTAAGATTGATCACAGTCCAGGCATGGGATTTCATAAACGCCTGTGTCCTTGGGGGATGTCTTTTGTTGGACGTTAATCAGGGATTTGGCTAAGGTGTTAGCGTAAGTAAATGCAAAAGGGTTAGATTTTCTGAGGGTCTGGGTCACCATCTTAATCCTGTCCAGGTGTGGAATTTTTATTTTATTGTTGGGTGTGTCTCTGGTCTTATCTTGAGGGGGTCTGTAGAAAATTACGTTTGCTTTGTGAATTGCTTTCTCAATTATATGGTCAGGATATCTTAAAGACGAAAGCTGCTTACGAATTAGTTCAAATTCTTTTTCCAGGATATCTGGACAACAAATTCGTAAGGCTCTTAAGAATAGGTTGCTGGCTATGCCCATCTAGATAGGAATGTGAGCCCATCACGAACACCGTTACCTCTTCCAATCCCCCATCGTCAGCAATTAATCAGTCCCAGAGTAAAGACTCTGCAGAGTCCATTTGGCCAAAGAACTCAAGGAACTGAACCAAGCAGCGTTATGCACAGGATGAGTGCCAGTGCCCTAGTTGTTGCAGCAGCTGGAGCCGATGTCACTCAGACATCATCAATGGACTTGATTCTCTCAAGCCCCCTACGGCATCATCAAACCGACCTTGGAGAGGTCAAAGGAAGATAGGAAAAGGGCGTCGAATATTTCAGAAACCCTAAGAAAATCAATAGTCTCTCTCCGTACTAGTGCCTTACACAGTGCCACCTTCTTATAGAGTATTCTAGCCCTCTCCATCCAGAGGAGGGTGCCTGGTTCTACTACTTTTACTTCCTTCTTATCCTTTTGTAACTGTTTCTATTTTCATGCTTTCTATTTCTTCTCTTGTATAGTTTCCTTTCCTCTTCATCATCCCCTTAGGCATCTGTTCCCATTTGATGCTTTGCTTAGGCAGAGCCCCATAAGTTAGTACTTTGCTAAGAACTGCTATAATGACATACATAATCTTCAAAGATATGCTGCTTTAAGCTCATAGACTTGTCATAAAAGTGTCACAATTGGTGCAGTGCCCCATTCTAGGCACTCGGCCATTCCACGAGGCTAGGAATATCTGAAGTCAGTCAAAATGCTGTACATTTAGCTTAGACTACTTAGGCAATACATTTTAAAGTATGGCTTGCTTATACATTGTTTGTTTTGATTTAATACACTTCCCTAGTCTTCTTATTTGGTTGAATTTTTATGTTCTATGATGAAATATATAGTTGTGTACATGTTCTCTAAGGAGTATTGCTTATTTCCTTGCTTCTATCCCTTTTTGATTTACACTAATATTCTCTAGGGAGGAATTCATATACTGATTAGCGACTAATGATTTACCCAACAGGGACACCTATCATATGCGTAGCTCTGATAGCACAGGGCAAATTATTTAACGAAATCATACAATTATTAGCACCCCTCGAACTCATCATATCACCCCATCATGGCATATTAATACCATGAGTTTCCTTAAATAATAAGCTGACAGTGTCATGCATGATAGAATTAAGCATACTATTACCCTGTAGGTTAAGTTAAGATCCTTTGTAATTTATCAAAGGATCTTAACAACTTAACCTACAGGGTTAATAGTATGCTTAATTATGCATACTATTAACCCTGTAGGTTAAGTTAACTTAACCTACAGTTTTATAGTATGCTTAATTATATCATGCATAATAGTATCAGCTTATTGTTTAAGGCATTATATGCTATTAATTTGCCCTGATGGGGTAATATGATATTATGCATACTATTAACTCTGTAGGTTAAGTTAAAGACCCTTTGATAATTATCAACGGATCTTAACTTAACCTACAGGGTTAATAGTATGCTTAATTCTGTCATGCATAATAGTGTCAGCTTATTGTTTAAGGCAACATATGCTATTAATTTGCCCTGATGGGGTGATATGATGAGTTCGTGGGATGCTAATAACTGTATGATTTCGTTAAATAATTTCCCTGCAAATAATTGCTGTTCATATTTGACAGTCATTCCTAGTGTGATGTTGCATTTTAAGAGTAATAAGCTTTGATTTTCTTTGCTATAACAAGTTGTTACTTATTAGTGTCTTTAGTTATGTCACACCGTTCTTTAATTTTCTTGATTTGACCAATTTTCAAGAACTAAATTATTTTAAATTCTCTGCTTGTAGAGTACACAATCATATGTGAAGATTGTTATCCAGAGAGTTTGATTCTTATGTCACAAGTCCACTCAAAGGGGTATGTCCTTGTTTCTGGCTTGTCTTGCCATGCCAGACAGATTGGAATGTCCTCTGGAATGGGGAGGTGTTCAGGATTTAAGGTAGAACCAGGGCAAAATAACTAATTTTAGAGGGAAATTCAGACATTTTTTCAGTTGCCCTTCTTCACCAGCCTCTGTTCTCTTTGAATACCTTTGTCTCTTCCGATTGGCTGCCTTTGAAATTAATGCCCGCAGAAATGTAGCAGCCACCGTGATTCAGTCTTTGGATGAGCCTTATATTAGAAGGAGAAAGTGGACGACTTTGGGAAGAGCACATGTTGATGGGTGATGACACAGCTGCCCTCCGTCGGAACGCCACACAAACCTGGGGACTGAAGTTATAAAACAAGGATACAGCAGACGGACTTTCTTGAAACTTATCGAGCTGATGCCGCGTTCACTCCTCTCCCCGCTGTTTCTCCCTGTACCCTGGGGACCACCACGCTTTCATTTATTGTCCATAGTGAGAAACTTCAGCCAGCAATTCGGAAGAAGCCAAGACCAGCACAGACGCTCAGATGTAAATATCTTGTCTAGCTGCGGAAGAAATTTAGAATCCCTTGGAAGCGGTGCCAGGACTATTCAGCAACTCACTGTGCGCAAATCTTATTCCTGTGCCTGTATCATTTCCCAGCCACATGACCCGTTTGACCTGCAATCAACCGCATTCCATTTAATTTCTGAACCCGTACGAATCCCCGTCACCCTTAAGGTGTAAATTGCTTACTTAAGTCATTTAATGTAAATATACTTCAGTTAAACTAAATCTCTAGAGTTTTACATAATTTTTCCTTCCATTGATGCTGGCCATCAGCCATCGATTTTTTCTTATGTTTCTGTCCTCTAGCAAGGCCTTTTAGGAGTACCAATAAGTCACTTCCAGTTTTCAGACACCGAGATCGAGAAAAAAACTATAATATATATATATATTATATATATTATATATATTATATAATATCTAATATTATTATATTTATATAGGATATATATATATATATATATATATATATATATTTATATATATGAATATATATATATATATATATATATATATATATATATATATATATATTTATATATAATATATGTATATATATATATATATATATATATCTATATATATATATATATATATATATATATATATATATATATATATATATATATATATATATATATATATATATATATATATATATATATATATATATATATATATATATATATATATATATATAATATTCATTGAATAGAATGGCTTTTTCACTGTTTACCAGCTTTTTGAAATTGATTCATATTTTCTAATTATTTTCTTCACTTCATTGTTCAGGTTACTAATGGACACATAATGGGGTTCTTCCATTTACTCCAGTTATTTTTACAAAAACGCGACAGCTGTTTCGTCAACCTATACGTATTGACGTTATCAAGCGTACTGATACAAATATGAGCCTACATGCGTTTTGTGACGTCATGAGGACGGAAAGGTAGTACAATTGCCAGATACCTAGTTTTAAATATTTACAAAAGACTATAGTGAAACATAAAATAAGACAAATAAATAAATATGTTAACAGAAATTATATCAAAAGTTGAAAGTAAGTTATTATATACAAATTTTACATAAATATATATTAATTACATATATGTTTAATTAACAAAATGTCAGTGTGCGCTCCTGTCCGCGTGTGGTAGTGGTCTTGTTCCACGCGGGTGAAGGGCTGCCCTCCTACACGAGGGCAAAGATCGGTCTGCCATCAAGTTAGCTGTTGTAATTTTTTAAAATTTTTCCTTGATTATTAGCATATAATGTAAACCCATATTAATGTTAGATCAATTATGATTACTGCTTGACTTTTTCCTCAGTCATATTGACGTTCAAATAATTGTTTGGGTTTGGTATTAGGTTCATGAAACACTTTACTGAATATTAATCTCCAGCCATTTGCCGCATGTAGATAATTTATTTGGCCTTATCACATCAAAGAACATTAATGAACGGTAATGTTACATTTTTCTCTTCCACACGTGTTTGTTGTACCTTTTCCCTTCTGTGGACCCGACGTTTCGAAGTGGAATTTTAATTTCCTTCGTTAGATGACGAACCTAAACGTCATTTAGATTTTTATGCGTCAACATTTTGCGTATGACGAGTGCATTATCATCTCCTCGCTTGTTAGTGCTCTCCTCTTCTGTTGTTCGACGGTGATTCTTTACTCATAAACTCACTGTAACCGTTTGTTGATGTCATGTTTTAATCTTGGATTGTTAGGTGATCTGAAATCTTTGATGTAGAGTTCACATCATCTGGAGCTGTAACGTTTGTGTGAGCAACAAAGTTTTTTTTTTGTGCAAACAATAAACTCCTTGGGGATTCGATCGGTCAATGGTTCATCGACTCTAGTCTTAAGAGGCATATCCAGAAATTCAAATGCAGGTAATACACCCCTCCTACAGTTTGACTTTTCCCGGCCCCACCAGCAAAGAGTAGGCACATTTGATCTTCCTTTTAAATGGGACCGAACATTACAAGCAGGCTATATCATCTGAAAATCATTTTACTGATGATGGGAATAGGTGAAGAAATAAAGTAAATGTTACCTTCCCAATTGGGTTAGAGCTATCTTATCAGATGAATGACTGTAGACCATTACAAGGTATTCAAGACCCTTCAAAGTGATATATCGACAACAAGGAGGAACCTCTTACATGCATAGCCTATATCACTTAAATTTATCTTTCCCTGTCTATTGGCTTGAATTTGGTGGCCATTTCATTTCATGACCTGTGCCATGTTATCACCTTACCAGGTGAGAACCACCATCTCTTTTATTCCAAAATATTTTAATCCTTGTATTCCATGAACAAGAAAGAAAACATTATCTCATGATTCTTACCTTCACCTTCTAGACCACTAGCCAATAGGGGTCACCTTGCAGTTCCACCCCCCACCCCCCCGCACCATGGCAGAACGAAACTAATTTTTAAAAAGCCTTGACATGTCTATTATGCATATCTGAGTAGTATCAGTGTATAAACTGGATGCAATGTGTAATTTTTATGCATTTTCATAGGTACCCTCATTCGTGACAGCTATTCTGAAGCGATACATAAAACACTGTATGTCATCATATCTCTGATTCTAATTATCATAGAATCATAATCTTGGCATCTAAACGCATGTTTTTTTATGTCAAGGAATTCATTGGTGAACTCTTCAGTCACCCATAAAACTTATGTTTTATGACTGATATGTAATATTTCTATGTTCACTTTTCACCTTCAGTAAAAGGGACAGAAAACTTACGCCCAATATTAAATCATGTCATTTAAAGTTGTTCAACTTCAATTCAACTTTTTTCCATGCTCTAGAAAAGGATTGAGAGTGTGAAGTATACCAGACAGTGACAACTGATTCTATGTCTGGTTGGCCCTCCAAGAAACGGAGGATGACTATCAGTATTACATCAACATGCCCGAGTCCAGTGTGCGTCATTCATGTGCCAGGATTGAAAACTGACAAGTGTGGTGAAATTAAGCTATTCTCTTCCAAAGAAGATGCAGAGGGAACATTTGCTAAACTACAGGGATTATAAAGTAGGAGATTTGCTGAGCCGTTAACTTCAACATACAGAATGACTGGTATCTGTTATCAAATTCCTGACAAGTTATTGTCTCATCATGGTTATCATAGAGAATGCTATAAGAGGTTCACTGTATTTGAATCACCTAGTCAGAAAATAGACTATCAGAGTGTCCCATCTAGGGCTAAGAGAATCTGGAGACAGTATAATCTTCACACCTGATTGTATATTTCGTAACGCAAGAAGATAAGAATAAAAGAATGTTGGACTACTGAAAGTCTGTGTCAGTTTGAATTTGGAGGATGCCAAGATCTGGAGCAACAAGCTGAGTTGAGTAATGATGACCGTCTACTCACTAGGATCAAAGGCAAAGATTTGTTTGCATGTGAAGCAAAGTATTATCGATCATATAGAAAATTAACTCATGTTCAAGATAAAAAAAGTTGGTGAAGTGAGAAGGAAGAACAGAGAAACAGACGGCTGGCATTTGAAGAGGCTCACAGATTTGCGTTCAACAAAGTCTGCAAGGTTATAGAACAAGAGGTCCTCATCAGCAATAGAATGTTGAAAATTTGTGACCTGAAGGAACTGTACATATCACACTTGGACCAAACAGTTTCTCAATCCAGAATACAGAGCCCCAAAGCTTAACCCTTTAACGCCGACTGGACGTATTATACGTTGACTAAAATTGTCTGTCGGGTTCTTAATTGACGTACGATACGTCGACTACAATAAGTTTTTTTAATATTTGCGGAAAAATATTTAAAGGCCTAGTTTGCACAAAATTTTAAATCACACGCCTTGAGGGATGCTGGGAGTTCACGGATCAAGCTGTTGTTTTGTTTACAAGCGTTATCCTTGACGCGCACGCGCGAATTTCTTTCTTCTCGCACTAAAAAGCATCAGCGACACATCTCAGAAATTGTTTCGTCAGTTTGTCGCAATTTTTGCACCATTTTATATTAGCCATTACATAGAGTTTTATATATGAAAATGCGTGCAATTTCATGTAGAATACAACGAAAAACAACCCATGGTTGTAGATTTTATCAGTTTTGAAATATTTTCATATAAAATCACGATAAGTGCAAAAATTTCAACCTTCAGTCAATTTTGACTAGAACGAAATGGTCGAAAAACGCAGTTGTAAGCTACTCTTACATTCTAGTAATATTCAATCATTTATCTTCATTTTGCAACAAATTTCAATTTATGGTGAATTAAAAAAAAAAAACTTTTTCCTTACGTCAGCGCAGTAACTCTGCCGAAAATCTCCGAAATTCTTTCGTTAGTTTGTCGTAATGTTTGCACTGTTTTATATAAGCCGTTACATAAAGTTTTATATGTGAAAATGTGTGCAATTTAATGCAGAATACAACAAAAAACAACCTATGGTTATAGCTTTGATCAGTTTTGAAATATTTTCATATAAATCACGATAAGGGCCAAAATTTCAACCTTTGGTCAACTTTGACTCGACTGAAATGATCAAAAAACGCAACTGTAAGCATAAAAATTACATTCTAGTAATAGTCAATCATTTACCTTAATTTTGCAGCAAATTGGAAAACTCTAGCACAATATTTCGATTTATGGTGAATTTTTTTAAAAACACTTTTTCATTACGTCCGCACGGGGTAAGTGCCGAAAATCTCAGAAATTCTTTCGTCAGTTTGTTGTAATGTTTGCACCGTTTTATATTTGCCGTTACATAAAGTTTTATGTATGAAAATGTGTGCTATTTCATGTAGAATACAACAAAAAACAACCCATGGCTGTAGATTTTATCAGTTTTGAAATATTTTCATATAAATCACGATAAGTGCCAAAATTTCAACCTTCAGTCAACTTTGACTCTACCGAAATGGTCGAAAAACGCAATTGTAATCTAAAACTCTTACATTCTAGTAATATTCAATCATTTACCTTCATTTTGCAACAAATTGGAAAATTCCAGCACAATATTTCGATTTATGGTGAATTTTTGAAAACACTTTTTCATTATGTCTGCTCATGGTAACTGCCAAAAATCTCAGAAATTCTTTCGTCAGTTTGTCGTAATGTTTGCACCATTTTATATTAGCCGTTACATAAAGTTTTATATATGAAAATGTGCGCAATTGCATGCAGAATACAACAAAAAATAACTCATGATTGTAGCTTTTATCAGGTTTGAAATATTTTCATATAAATCGATAAATAGAAAAAAATTCGACCTTTGGTCAACTTTAACTCGACCGAAATGGTCGAAAACAACCATTTTAAGCTAAAATACTTACAGCCTAGTAATATACAATCACTTACTTTCCTTTTGCAATAAACGTGAAGTATCTAGCACAATATTTTGATTTATGGTGAATTTTTAAAAAACTTTTTTACGCCAGCACGTTACGAATTCATGCATCATTTTATGATAATATTTTCTCTGTGTTGCTTTGATCGTTTTACAATTTTTTATATACCAAAATCATCGCAATTTAGTGTACAATACAAAAAAAAATTAACTCATTAGGTTCAACCGTTTTGCTCACAGCACGATTTGTATATAATTATATATGCCATTTTTTTTTCGTGCTGTCATATATTCTAATATTTATATATGATAATGATATTTTTTTTTCATTTCTGATGGTTGCATACTAAATTTCAGGCAATGACAAAAAAAGGAGCTAAAAATTAACTCTTAATCTTAAAAACTAAGTGTGCTGAGATTTAAAAAAAAACTTTTTTCTGCTTTGGCACTAACTCCGGAATGCCGCTGGCATACGAGAGATACTTTGGTAAATAGTGGCTCGGAGCTTAACGGTTATATACAAACTCCAGAATCATCCCAAGTATTCATCTGCACTTGCATTTCCTTAACTGAGTGAAAGTGGATCACAGTAACATAGATACATCATGTAAAACATGAGCATGAGCATTGATGATGCCATTCGGAAGGCATATGTACTTGAGTCATCCAATCTAATCAGTTATGCAGCTAAATGGTGTCATTAACGAAAGCTTTAAAGAAGCTGATGAGCTGTAGTGGTCTCCTAATGTGCTTAGTTTAAAATGCAATGCAAAGATACCGACAGAACTTGAAATGTTTCTAGGCCTTATCTTCATAAAAGAGAATGTCCCCAGAACACCAAGGATTCAGTGACTGATTCTATCAAGTGGACAAGACATCTGCCGTGCTGAGTGGAAGTTGCCAAAATACTTTTTGTTGAGTATTACTCTGAGGCACCTCTATAGGAGTGAACAACTTGTAACTATTCTCAGTAGAATGGGGCACTGTGAGAATTACTGCTACACCTTGGAGATGGAGACAGGCTTAGCTAAAGCAATTACAGAGACATCAGCACTTCTCTAAACTCAAATTGTTAGAGCTCCAGAATCCAAATCTGTGTTTCACTCAGAGTTTGACAATTTCGATCAGCTTCTGAATTCCATTACTGGAAAGGATTCTGTTCACACAGCACATGGGATAATGCTGTAAGACATTACATACTGTTCTCCATGTTGAAATGCCATTAATAGAGAGAACCAAAGAACGTTCTCTTTATCTCGAGACTACAGAATTGCCCGGCTGTTACATGACAGTATGCCAAAACCCCAAACTAACTATCACTCGTGTGGCATATCCAGGTGGTGAATATTCATTCTGTGAAGCTTGCTTGTAGCAAATGTTATGGATCCTAGCCGGGATGAATGGCCAGTCCACACAGAAGCTAATTCCTGGTATCATAGATGTCCTCTCCAAGACTGGGAGGGCTCCTGACAGCTTGACATCCATTGATTACTACCTAGTCATTGCAAGTCCCATAACAGAATACAGAACTGTACAGGAATGCTAACGATAGGCTGAAAGTTCAACACATGAAGCGCAACAAAGGTTCATCATCACCACATTCGACATAAAAGTGTGTATGAAGGCATATTCTATCACATGGAATAACCCTGATTGGTACCATATTATACGAACATTCCATCTTGAATGTGCATTCATGAGGACGCTGGGTAAGAAGATGGATGGAAGTGGTTTCTCAGACATCCTACTTGGGGGAAACATTATGACAGGGCACTTCACTGCCACAAAGTTGTAACAGAGGCATTGGAACAATTTCTCAGAATATTGAACTCTCACAAGATGGTCAGATTCTCAATAATATTGTAAGAAACTGTATGGAGGAGTGATATGGTAGTTACATTTGAAAACATCTTCGAGGGTTGCGTGAGAGAGAGAGAGAGAGAGAGAGAGAGAGAGAGCAACAGAGTAAGTGAGAGCATCATTGGGTTGCTTGTAGTTTTCCGGAATAATTGAGAGTTTAAATGTTTTTGTATGTTTGTTATTGTTTTGTGTTTGGCGTTTTTTGCTGTAAAATTAATGGAATGTAAGATGCGTATGTGCTTTTTATGAGTGAGCGAGCTATCGAGAGAGAGAAAGGAGAAGAGAGAGAGAGAGAGAGAGAGAGAGAGCGTAATTGGTGGATGGGTCGTTAGCATATGGACTGCTTGTTGGCAGGTGGTTGGGTTTGTGCACGGATTCGGTCACTGGGGCAGGCAGTAGTCAGTCTATGATCAGTCTGTGATGTACAGTTGGTTTTCCCAGACAGTGGTCTTGGCATTGGATGGTCAGTTATATTGTGTGTTTTCTGAAGTAGTTTTGATTTGCTGGTGATATTGTATGTTAGCAGTTTGTTGTGCTTGTATTGCTGAAGTTTATTGTGCTTATATGTTGGAAGGTTGTTGAGCTTGTTGAGCTTGTGAGGTCATGTGGTGTTGTATGTGAGTTGTTGTAGTTGTGAGTTGAGTGTTGTTGTTGTGTTTTCTTGATGTTGTTTGTAAGTGGTAGTGTATGGACTTGTAGTGTTGTTGTTTTGATGTTGTTGGTATTCGTCTGCACAGTGATTTGTTGTGTTGAGTTGTTATGTGGTTGTAGTACTTGTTGAGTTGTTTTGTGATTTCTGGCGGTTGTTGCGTCTCTGCAGCCGTACCCAGCAGACAGCATAGATTCTTGCCTTGAGGACAGTCATAACTGGTGGGTATGAGTGTGTGAAATTTGTGTCAGTAATTATCGTTGAAGCAACTGTTTTGCCGTATAAACGAAACGTAAAGGGGAAAGTGTGGCCAAGGGTCTTATTGAGTGCTGGTACGATTCGCGTAGCTTAGGGAACCTTTGCTTGCTCATTTCTTAGCTTTGATACCGCCACAACTGTTCTCCCAATACCATTGAATGAGCCGTGAACAATGAGGCAGTGCAACAATACCTAGACAGATTCCTAGCTTACCGTGAAGAATGCAGAAAGACCACTCAGCTGTGGCTGTCTTACATGGATCATGTGCATACTGCATACATGCAATGACACCCATTTTCTTCAGTTTTGGTAGACAAAACTACTCAAGGTACTTGAGGTTCTTCTCAATGCTTCTGTGAAACATAGAATCAAGCCATCTTGGAGCAACAGATTTGCTGAAACAAGGTAAAATAAGTGTGCACGTTCTTTCATTCCAGGAAACTGCTCAGATGTAGACAAAACAATGGAGGAAACCATACGACATGGCATCACAGGAAAACTCACAAACTAAGGAGCATATCAGAGGTTGGTCAGATCAACACACACAAGGTCCCAATTTGTCAACTCTATTTTGAATCTGGCATACATGCAATAATCAGACAGTCATGAACATAGAGATATGAGACCAACAAAAATTGCTAAGAGCTAATGAGAAGGTCATCGAGGCAGTACAGAGTTTTGTCAACCCATTTACAGTAAACACAAAGGATAATCTGCTCATTCTGTCTTCCGGTAAGGCGGCAACACATGATGTAGAACATACTGTGCTCAGAGCAGAGGAGGTCGGAGCAGAAGCGCGTAACGCTTTCATTGAAGACAGGCTGAAGAACAACAGAAACTTCTTCAAGCCAATTAAGAAACAAAACCTCAAGACACTTGGGTCCATGAATAAGAAAAGTACCAAGAGATTAGTGGACAACAAAGTTGTACAGCTCACGCATCAAGGATATGTGGCTTTCCAGTTATTCTTGATATGTCAACAAATGGGAATTAAGTTTGACCTGGAAAAGCTGGTCAAATTCCCCATGATGCCTGTTCCCTACAGTTTAGCAACCACTGATGGGTTTCTTCTGTAAAACTGATAAATTCAAGTTATTTCATCACCTAACAAAAGAAGTAGATGATGCAGCAGAACCTACTGGGAAAGAAACTCTCACAATCTACGATGGAAATGATTGCTTCTACATGATGAAAAATATCCAAAGTAACTTCATGCTGATGCCTAGCAAAGGGATTTATGAGATGGTGATAGATGATACTGGTATGGATAGAAATGACAATTAAGAGGTTAAGGAACGCTAGGATTTGAAAGGGTTGCGGGAGAAATGCTATAGAAAGATAGAAACAGTGAAACAGAGTGGCTGGACATTGTATTTGATATACTGTTTGAGCTGTTTTACCATAAATTCTCT
>NC_061095.1:33909475-33913942 GCF_015104395.2 Macrobrachium nipponense | reverse complement strand
TTCAGGAGAGGAGAATGACAGTTTACGGTTTCTTTGAGGTCAGACTATTCTTTTTTACTCCATTTCATATTATTTTGTTCATTTAATGTTTAGCTAGTTTGGGAAATAAAAAGTATATTTTTGGTATCTACGAGGATTCATTAGCCCAGTTTGCATTTTTAGCTCATGCAGAAGGATAATCAGCAGAGAGAGGTAAGAGAGTTGCCTGTGTTTAATTTGTTTTAGACGAGTGACATCTAGTCCTAAAAGCTCGGCTAGAATAACTTGATCACGAAGTATATAAGACGTGATGCTATGAATAAATAAAGGTTTTTGCCACGAAGGAAAAAAAAAATGAATAAGCGAGATAGCTAAGCACTTTCGGTCTAGTGCGACCCTTTACTCAGGCACAACTGAGTAAGGGTCGAACTAGACCGAAAGTGCTTGGCTTATCTCGCTTTTTCATTTTTTTTCCTTCGTGGCAAAAACTTTATATATCTATATATATATATATATATATATATAATATATATATATATATATATATATATATATATATATATATATTATATATATATATATAATACTAGTAGCTCGTACTTCGAACTTAATCCGTTCCTGAAGGCTATTCGAAGTACGTTTTGTTCGAAATATAAAACAAATATCCTTATAAGAAATAAAGGGAATTAGGATAATTCGTTCCAGCCAACCCAAAAAGTCCCCCTTTTAAAATTTATTTCTATTATTAATGTGTTCAAAAGTTAAATTAAGAGTGCAAAGTAATGAAACAGTACGTTATATGAAGTAAAAATTTTCTAAATTTTATTTTTTTTGCGTATGATTTAGGAACTGTTTAGGAAAAATGGCGTCAGCCGGCTGGGGGATGGAGGGAGGTGAGACTGTAACCCTTTGAGCAAACCGAATTGGTTGCAGTATGCAAAGGTTAATAACAAAATAAATTTTATTCACATATTAGGTACAAAGATAATCAAAGGAATCGATAGTGTGCATGTGTGTCCGATTGAGAGAGAGAGAGAGAGAGAGAGAGAGAGAGAGAGAGAGAGAGAGTTTACACTTGGATCTTAAGTGCACAAAAGAGATTAATCATGCCACAATACATCAACTTACTGTTGTCAAACGGCAGACTTTTAAAACAAACAAGTAATAAATCAAGAATGCAAGAAAAGGAAAGAGATAAAATAACTTTTCACAAGGAAGCCGCTTAATTAAACAAACAAACGAAGGCATGCATAAGCTAAAAGAGGCGACAGTTTGTTTATTACAGAGTTACTTTTACAGTAGTAAAAAATTCGTAAAAAGCTTTTGTCACTAGATTAGTATTTTACCGTAACAAAAATAAAAGTGATTTGGGCAGATCGAGTGTAAGTGAAAGAAATGGGCGAATAATTATCCCAGATCAGCTGATAAGTCAATGGGAAGCATAGCCGTTCTTCCCTCTCCTCTCTCTCTCTCTCTCTCTCTCTCTCTCTCTCTCTCTCTCTATCGTCTCACTCAGCGCACCGAACACTGACTCAAGAAAGCTTTTTTTTTTTTTTTTTTTTTTTTTTTTTTTACGGTATTGCATTTTTTTTTTTTTGTTTTCATGTTTTATCATTATGTTAAATTTATTGTGAAATAACATTTTACTTTATATGTGAATTGGTATTGCTTTTACGTACATATTATAGAAAATATTTTACTGTTTCATCTCTCCTCAACAATACTACGACGCACGATAACTTGAAATAATTCATTCATTATTCCTAAAAAATATAAACGCTCCCTCTACCTCTACCTCAAGTTAGCTGTGTGTTACTGTAATGACGAATGATTTTGTAAATCATTTGTGCTAAATTTTATTGTGAAAAGCTTTGTTTTTTGATTAACTGTTTTGTTAATATTGTTCAACTAGACCGTCTCACTCCGCGCAACGAACACTGGCTCAATTAAGACTTTTTTTCGGTATTGTATTTAATTGCTTTCATATTTTATCTTTACGTTAAAGTTATTGGGAAAATCCCTTTTTATGAGAATTGTTATTGCTTTTACATACACACAGTAATACTTTAACGCCCCCTCGTTCAGTCTCAAGTCAGCTGGGTGTGACGTCACTGCGGTTACGTATGATTTTATACATCTTTTATGCTATATGTTATATTGAAAGCTAAATTTTATATTAAAGGCTTTACACTTTTATTTATTTTGTCGAATATTGTTATCTTATAACTATATATTGTAAATACTAAATTTGATACAGTTTAACTTGTAAGACCCAGTAGGCTGTCGAATACAAGTATAAACTGGTAATCAGTCAGTTCGAAGTACGAGCATCTGTTCAACAAACGATGCAAAATTTCCTAGAAAATTTTTGTTTGTTTGAAAAGCGAAAGTTCGACAAAAGAAACGTTTTGACAAATTAGGTACCACTGTATATATATAATATATATATATATATATATATATATATATATATATATATATATATATATATATATATATATATATATATGCAAAAGCCAGGTACTATGTCGTACCTCTAAGTAAATGGGGATACAATCCACAATGAAGTAAAATCCTCTTGTAGTTTAAAACAAGACCACAGTGGATGGTTCAGAAAGCTTTAAATCCTGTACAAGAGATATATATTTTAAACTACAAGAGATTTTATATCATTGTGGATTGATCCCCATATATAGTATATATATAATATATATATATATATATATATATATATATATATATATTATATATATATTTGTGTGTGTGTGTGTATGTATGTATTTTCGTGTATTGTAATTCAAATGCTACCTTATCACGAATCAATTGTGAATATTGGAATGGTAATAGTGAAAAATATAATATTCCCTCTATACAAGCATATTTTACCGACTTCAACTCAAGTGAATCATCTTCTTAAAAGGTCTCTTTCTCAGAATGTTATTGTGATAGGACAGTAAGGAAAGCCAAAGAGGGAGCCACAGTAAATGACAGATCTCAGGTAAAACCATTAACAATGGATTAATGTAAGGGAAAGTTTTAAATAACTAGAAAGATTTAACTGATCTGGTTTTTCTACAGGCCATATCTTAGCGATATTCAGTATTTGACAGCTTTTGGTTATTTTCCATCCACAATGATCGTAATTTCCTCAATTCATTATACTAATTCCCAAAACTCCTCACATATATCCTGAGCTCCTATTTAAGAAAGTTAATTCTCAATAGAGGCAAAACACCTCCTATTCTATGTCAAACAAATGTGGAAATAACTGGTGAAGGTACAAAAGTGAGTGAAAGGAACCATAAATTTCATCATTTGTATTTCGAAGTAGCAGCTGGGGCTTCCTTAGTTCAAACTTGGAGGTTCGACTCTAAAAGGAGCTATTTGACTACCTATAAATCTCTCATTTAAGCCAGTGTTGAAATTCTTCATGCCCATTGCTGAGTTCAGACATCATCATCAATAAAAGAATATTGTCTTAAACATTAACACCTTCAAGTGGCAGTAGTCTCACAACTAAGTAAATCAGGTTGATGATTGATAAAGGTTTAACTCACGTCTGATGACAGATATTATAGTCATGGAAGGCCCAATAATTCCTGCTTTGAACACCCCTGAATAACTTTTTTTTTCTCTCTCTCTACATATATTTCTTAGTAATTATTATTACGTTTTATACTTTAGTAAAGTTTTGTTAATTACATTCTTCTCTTCATTTAATAATTGTTGTCTTCAATCAATCAAGAAATTTGTTTTATCTTTGCATTCAGAGAGGCTCATCAGTACGGAAATATACGAAATACAAGATGTTACAGGTAAGCGTGTGACAAGGCACATGAAGGTTTCAGACTTACTATAGTTCTTTTGAAGCAGGGAAATCCTTATTGCACTTGATGGATATAGTAACTAAACTGTTTCTTGTATCTATTTTAACCAAGACATTATAAAACATCCTAATAGGATTTGATTTTATAGAACTTTATATCCAATTTGTGCTGATGATATTCCCCTACCCCCACCCCTAAAAAATTAGCGCTTGGAGTCTGCAAATCCCCGCTAAGTCCAAATTCTGAAGAGGGCCAATCTCCCAAAAATTCACATCCTATCTTTCGCAAAACAAAATAAGTTCTTGGTGGTTTGGGGCATCAGTTTTAACATGATTTTCATGAAAATCCTCTTATACCATTTTTGTGTAATCTTTGTACCAAACAAAACAAATAAACATCCTGCACCATAGACGTAACCTTCCTGACGATAGTACCAACATTCCTAGAACGCTTCTATAGGAAGCGTCGGTCAATAACTGTTTAGGTTCACTAAAAACACCATCGCTAGTTTATGTTGCTGAACTCTAAAAAATCTCTAAAAAAATCATGAGCACAGTTATCAACGCTTAAGCTCGTGAGTTTATATATAATTCTTGTAAGAGACTGATGGTTAACCAAGTTAGTGGCGGTAACTAAATTATCATTTGTATTATGGCTTAGA
>NC_061095.1:33864475-33904475 GCF_015104395.2 Macrobrachium nipponense | reverse complement strand
TAATTAATATATATACATATATATATACTTATATATATATTATAATATAATAGTAATATTATATATATATATAATATATAAAATATATATATATATATATATATATATATATATATAATATTATATATATAATATATATATATATATATATATATATTATATAATATAATATTATATATATATCTGAACGCACATTTAAAAACACCCTATCTCTAAGCTATCTAGCAATCTGAAAAAAAATGGTGCACAATTCTACATAACATTTCAAAAAGGGGAAAAAATATGGGATTTAAATGAGGGGTAATTTATATATATAGTATATATATATATATATATAATATATTATAATATATATATATATATATATACACATATATATATACATATATAATATACATATATATAATATATAATATAATATATATATATATATATAATATAATAATATAAATAATATATATATTATATACCTATATATAAATATATTAATATATATATATATATATCATATATATTATAATTAATATATATATATATATATATATATATATATATTGTATAATTATAACAATAATATATAACAAATTAATATATATATATATAATATATATATACTTAATATTATATAATATAATTATATATAATACTATATAATATATATATATATTGTGACGAAGTGCCAAGTATCTGGTTACTACACTTACCACTCATTAATTGTTACCTCACAAAAGCCAGACACCTGAACCCTCATCACAGGTACTAAACGACTGAATACTCTAAAGGAAACAGTGATCCCTTAACAACTTACCAGTATTGCAGAAAATCAGACAAAGTTCATCAAAACAGGTTTGAGGTAATCTTGTAATAATTAAAATTAATCAAGGGCATCACTCCATCAACAACTTTAAAAGTCTAAGTAATTACCACTCTATGTTTCTACCTAACATCAATATAATCATAGTTAAATGCAAATATACTTGTTAGAAATGAAAACACTTATAAAAATTTTAAATACAAAAAATTTATTACTAAACTCAAAATTGATAAGTGAAATTCACAATATCAGGGAAAATTACTGTTACTTGAAAACAAAGTAAAGTTTAATTGATTCTTGAATCAATTAAGTAAAATTAAATCAAAATTAATTTAACACAAAATTCAAGAAAATTAATTCAATCAAAATTTAAAAGTGTTAGGCAATAATTGAAATTTTGAAATTAATTCACAAGTGCTAAACAACAATAGTCTCAGCAATTCGGAAGAAGTCAGAACTGGCACGCTAACCAGTACTGTAATGGAGTAATTTTTATTACAGCCAGTTACAGTTTTGGTTCTAGTCTGTACTTCCTTTTCAATTTTTCCAAGGCGACTTTTCCCCTGCTGGTTCAGCATCGCATTGACTATTTTGGTTACTGTAACGCAATCCCCACCATTTTTACTTTCGATTCTGTAAATAATATTCTTTGTGTAGTTACTAGTGATGTTAAATCTAGTTGTGATATTCCCATTTAGACTAGCATCCTCTACATCGGGAAGTAATGTTAGCTGTTCATGCTAAGCAGCCCCCTTAATTAATAAAGCAATGCAATATTCTGTTCTGTTCATGCATCCAGTAATTGTATATCCCTGTGAGTGGACCTTGATGTGTAACCAATAAGAGAGAACCATGTTCAATGCTTGCCCACGTGTCTATCGCCACACATGCATTGACAGCACATACACACACTCATGCTGTTAAAGAAAGAAGATAACATACTTATACTGAAAAAAGGTCCAGAAAGTAGGAGAAGATCAACTAAAGCAAAGAAATATCCTAACCATTACATTCTAACCTAAATATAAATGGAGTCAATATTCTTACGCTGAAAACTCCTCAAGACATTAATAAATTCTCACAACGTCGCACATCCAAAGACGAAACCTTCGAGGAGGAGGACAAGAGCGACGTCACTTAAGAAAAAAAAAAAAAAAAACTGCAATTGCTTCGCCACCAGTGAGACTCGAATTCCTGCCTATGGATAAACAAGGATATACAATGACTTTTGACCACTTTATGTCTGTGGTAAAAAGTCACTGTGCATCACTGTTTCTAAACAAGTAGCAGTTTGAGTGCCACTAGTGACAAAGCGCTCACTGATTGTAACTCCCAAGTATCGTGAACAGGATACTAAACAACATTTGTGACTCAATATCTGTGAATGCAAAACATGTCACTGTGTATGATATATATATATATATATATATTAATATATATTTATATATATAAATGAAGAAATAAAAGGATAAAACACCTTTTAACGCTTGCACCCCTTATGTTTTTCGTGCACTTCCTTCTGTGCTACTGATCACTGGTAAGGTATGGACATAAGATGTTTTACGAGAGTATATATACAAACATATGTACGTGTAGCAGTAAGTCTCTGTTGGTGACCCAGGCAGGGTGGAAATTAAGTTATCCCCTGGTGATTTTTGGCCTCATTAACTCCCGTCTGGCAACTCGTCCAGTGGTCGGATGTTCTTGGACACCTGCTTGAGCTGCCTAAGGATTAGTTCGTCGGTGTCTTCTGATTTCCAGTATCCTCCTGACAGGTTCATATTGTTGGTTTGATTGATGACAGCAGATTCCGGCATCTTCGTTTTCTACGAACAGCTACTTTTGCAAATCAGCTCAGCCCCACTCCAGTTCACAGTATGGCCTTTGTCCCTAATAATATATAGGAAAATCCCCGGGTTCTCTGATGCATCTCGCACTAATCTTTTGTGTTCTGCTAATTTTTGAAGATGTTTTCTCCAACGTAAATATCATTATAATTGCTACACGGTATCTTGTAAACTTCAGCTTCTTCTCCTTTTTTATTTAGATATACGTTAATGAGCGAATTCCCGATGGATTTGTGATAATGGAAAATAAAAAAGATTATAAAACTTGAGGTGTTCTGTGACTTTTTGGATGTTTTCATCTTACGGAATTTTTATATTATTGTTGAAGTCTATTTGTCTATTGTAATTGGGACCTCTATAGTGTATTATATTAGCTTTATTTATAGCCTTCTCGATAATGTAAGGTGGGTAAAGCAGTTGCATTAGGTGTTGGCGGAATGTGTTGAATTCTTTATTTACGTACCCATTTGAACATATTCTAAGCCCCCTGAGGAATAAGTTGCACCCAACAATTATCTTTACGGATACATCAAGGTAACTTAAGAAATGGATATATGAAACAGCGAAAGTGGGCCTCTTGTATACTGTGAACGTATATCCATTCTGTTCTTTTATGATTAGTATGTCTAGGAACGGCAATTTCTCGTCCTTTTCCCATTCTGGTTCAAACTTTATAGTCGGAACAAGCGAATTTAGTTGATAGCAAATTCATTGAAATCTCCCCAGCTACCAAAGGAAGATGTTGGAATCTTCTATCATCAATCAAACCAACAATATGAACCTGTCAGGAGGACGGACACTGGAAATCGGATAACGTCGACGAACTCAATCCTTAGGCCCCTCCTATGGTTGCAATGTTAAAATAGGCATTTTATGGTCCTATTATCTTCATATTATAATGTTCTATTACAGTAAAAGGCATTCACACACACACACACACACAATCACACACACACACACACACATATATATATATATTAATATATATGTATATACATATAATATATATATATATATATATATATATCATATATATATTATATATATATATGTGTGTGTGTGTGGTTGTGTGTGTGTATATATATAATATATATATATATGTGTGTGTGTTGTGTGTGTGTGTGTGTGTGTGTGTGTGTGTGTGTGTGTGTATGTATGCATGTATGTATGTGGGTGTGCGTGAGTTTTTATGCCTGTACACTGATTCAGATGAAATCAATAATCACCATAAAAATACAAAACGCAAAATTAATCTGCAGGCCATGCTACCACAATAAAACTGACACGGAAATGTTGGAGTGCTCTTCCCTTGTCTCTGTGTTGCCTGATATATTGATGAATGGGAGCCAGTGTCCACAGTTGGTAGCATCAGCCCAAGACACAAAGGTCGCTACAAAAGCAATTAGCCGCGAGGGAAGACAATTATTCCTACGACTTCTCTCAAATTTGTAATCGTGCTGTTTTTTTTTTAAACATTTCGTATTGTGGGAAACTGACGTATATTTTTTTTATTTTATACTCCTTATTTGGCTATCACAGAACTCTATAAATATTTTAAGATATAATAAAAATTAATCTAATAAATATGGATATGAAAAAAATAATCCCTGCATTCTTGATACTAATATGATTACTCTTTGTTCCTTAAGACAGAGAAGTTTCTAATCTGATGAAAGAGTACTACCAAGAGATAGATCCTACTTACAGTCAAGGTTTGCAGCATTCATCCAAAAACAGAATAGGAACTAAGAGCTCCCATGCGTATGAGTGTGTTTATATTTTCATAAATATCATATACTCTCAAATTTACGACATTCATTGCTCGTTTATGGAATCACAGTTCAGGGCTCGTGACACAAGGTAAGTGTGGTAGAAGATAGCAATGGGTTCTGTAAGAAACCCTCCACACTCGACTAAATGCCACTCTATAAGAATCATAGTGTAATGCGTACTGAACACAGTACTTGCAGATTTAAAATTAACTAAACTAAAACTAGTTGTGTTTTAACTTTACGGGCAAATATAATTTTATGGTCAGGTACCGAGACTATCTTTATGAATGTAATCAGTTGGCTATCCTGGTAATTAAGCTGCACACCATGTTCTTATGCATATCAATTACACATCTGAATAACCCTTTTTAGTGTAGTAAAATTTGGTGCAAGCAGAATAATGTGTTCAGCATAATCGTAAGAACCTGAGCATCAGACAGCAATACTCTAGTTTTGGGCGCAAATCCTCTTCTATATAAACAAAAAACAGATTGGAGGAAATTAAAATAACTATTATGCATTTTATTCAGTCAACGCTTTGCTTGCATCTAATACCAGGCCATTTACATATATCTTCCCGCTCGCAAAGTAATCACTTGTTATTCGGACCACCCAAGTGCAAAGTTAAATGATCCTGCCTGAAACTGTTCTTGCTCGAAAATTACTTTCTTCTTTTTTCATGATAATAACATAATCAACGCATTTGCTCTGTAATAATGAAAGATGATTGAGCTAGACCATTTACCATTCTAGGTCTTCCGTTTTCGCCAATTAAGACCTTCCAAAACATGGCCAAATTATAATATATTTTTACATACTCACTCCAGCCTAGATATTTTCTCTATTTCCCGAATAGCAGCATTTCGATTGCTACTTAAACAGGCTAGTAAAGCACCTATGGAGATCATTCTCAAATCCAGGGTTAAGATTGGTGTATGTATTTCCATTAAAATATTTACAGGTAAACTATGATATCATAGTTATCAAAGTCAATCACGGTTTCTCTCTCTCTCTCTCTCTCTCTCTCTCTCTCTCTCTCTCTCTCCTTTTCTTGCAGCCAGCTTTAGTCTGGAGCTGCCAGACATCGTCTAGGCTAGAAAGCTGAGGGTCGACTGCTTCTGGTGTGGTGTCCTTCCTCCTTATATATGGGGTCATAAGCACGGTGTCTGCCGCATGCCGATCCCCTATTGGTTGATGACTGCAAGTCGTGTTTTTCCTTGGTTGCTTGGGCCAGGCCTCAAGCATATGGAAGTTTATGTATTCTTATTACCAACTTCTTCTGTACTCAAGTTGGCTGTTAAAACCCCAAATGGGGGATTTATGTCAAAAACGTGGTATTTGTCAAATTGAATTATACAAAATGTAGTACAAACTGAATCTGAAGACTAATGGACAAAGGACACTAAATGACTCATTCTGGATTCCTCTTGCTCAGGGCGTCTGCTTCCTCTCTCTCTCTCTCCTCTCTCTCTCTCTCTCTCTCTCTCTCTCTCTCTCTCTCCTTCTTGCAGCGTTTCGTCCTTAAACCCAGAACGACATCGTCGGTCAAGTGTTGTGGGACTGAAGTTCTTACGGGAGTCCTATGGTATATACAGTCTGTTGCACAGCATGGGGTTCTGATCGGCGAATTCTGAGGATGGCTGGACAAGAAGCCCTCTTTGAATACCACTCAAGAGGCCTTCCTACTCCTTACCATCATACGGAGAAACCTAACCCAAACGACATGGTATTACTAAATAATACCACACCAGATATGACCACCGAACAAGACACCCCAGATCAAGATACACCAGACTACACCAGGCATAACGTCATGCAACAGCAACGAGCCAATGACAATTTGGCAAGTAGTGACGTAATGCTACCCCACCTGCTCAAACCATGCCAGGAAGGGAGGCGCCCTTCCCTTACGACGGTCTGAGAGACTACTGCAGCGTCCGCATAGAATCCACCTCTGTTCTTGGGGCATCCGCCAACAGGGGATCAGCAGCTGAGCCAGTTAGCCAATCAGAATTTGCCGATAAGGAACCTATATATATATATATATATATATATATATATATATATTATATATATATATATATAAATATATATATATATATCTTAAAACTTAAAAACCGTAAGAACTTTAGTCCCACAACACCTGCCCGACGATGTCCTTCTGGGTTTAAGGACGAAACGTTACAAGAATGAGAGAGAGAGAGAGAGAGAGAGAGAGAGAGAGAGAGAGAGAGAGAGCGCAGACGCCCCTGAGCAAGAGGAATCCAGACTGAGTCATTAGTATCTATTGTCGATTAGGCTTAAGATCTAATTTGTACTGCATTTTGTATAATATATACATTTTGACAAATACCACGTTTTTTACATGAATCCCCATTTGGAGTTTTAATAATCAACTTGAGTACAGGAATAAAAAGTCAGTAATAAGAAGAATAGAGAAACTCCTATACAAAATAAACGCGGCTGAAGTAGCGATTATTTTCAATAAAACCTGTAGCCTATTAATGAAGGTCTTCTTCGAGCATATTATTATTATTATTATTATTATTATTATTATTATTATTATTATTATTATTATTATGCAAAAGTGTAAAATTCTGATATATTTCTCAATAATGAAACTAAAGGGAATTTGTTAATAACTTCATATAATGTCAGTTGAAAACATGAAACGAAATAAATAGCTAAATTGTAGAGTTGAATGACTGCACACATGTATACTTTTTGAACTTGTTTGAACAAGCAAAATGAACATAAAAAAGATAATGGAAACTAAAATTAAAAAAACCCAAATGTCATCTACTTTTTACCTGCTTATGACAGAGCAAACGAAATATCCTATTTTCACTACACACATAGATCTGGGTATTTAAAAGAAAACGTGCGTTGAATAATATTAGTCACTTAGCTTTTCAATACGACATTAACAACATTGAAACTGAGCATATTTTTTTTTTTTTGTCATCTTTTGTGGTTTTGATATTCAAACGCTTTTCTCTTTAATAGGTATACAAGAAAGTTTTCTTTTATTATTAAATATATCTAAGAAATATGCTTTACGATATGGTATTTAGCAAGATATTCGAAATGTTATGAAAAATGTACGTTTTACTCAAATAGTTTAATCTGATATTTATTCATTCAATATTTCCGATTTTTTTCTCAATATAGTACCTAACTTAAACGACGGAAACTATTTCTTTCAGAAAGACAGCAATTGCTACTAATTCTTATTCTGTGTAATTCAAACCTTTATAGTTTATTCCTCATAATATTTAGTGGTTTTTTCTATCCATTTTCGCGTGAAAATTACCTTACTAATTCACTAATTTTGAGCAGTAACTAACTGGATGATTAAAATGTGTTCTGCAATACGGAATAAATGAACGTCGGATTATGACCTTGATATAAGAGAGGGCCGAGGGGCTGTCATATCCGACCTCGTCTAAAGGGGATTTTGTGGTATCGTAAGTATAAGAGACCCCAAGAGAGGTGTCTAGGCGACTAGCTTTAAACTTAGGACTTTACTTACTGTCCCGCAAATCGAATCAAGGACCCTTCGCTCTGCAAACTTAAATGCCAGTGGTACGAGAGGTTCGCCATGTCAAGTGTAAAGTTGGAATTTGTTATCAGTAGACTGTCGTTTTACAAAAGTATAATTAACATAATTTTGGCGGTATGATAATTATGAATCCAATAACTGATGGCTATTCAAGAGAGCAATACAAAACATTCTCATACAACCGGATGTGGGGTATGTTAAAAAAATGAAACGGGGCATTCAGTTGTATATTTAAATAACTGATGGGGGCAAACTTCAAACAAGAGGGAACGTTCTTTTCAAATGAAAATAATAAAATCTTTTCAAAAAAATCTTCTGCAAAACTGAACGCTGTATTCTGTTTCAACGGTAATTCTTCTTGCTATTATTTTTCAGTACTAAACAATGAATTCAGATAGGTTTTCAGGCTAAAATGCGTTATAATATGTGCTAGGAAATTTTTTATGTACTATTCCTAATTAGTATGTGACATGTTTGGCAAAAAAAAAAAAAAAAATATACGAAATTCAAATCAATCTAACGGATATCAAAGATTAAAATTATACAAGTGTTCAGCTTTTCATTTAAGCTTTCAAAATATTTAGAATAAAAAAAACAATTGTCTTCGTTCAAAGTTATTTAGCTTTTCATAGTTTTAAAAGCGTCAAGCATCAAACTTAACTGGAGATATCCGAATTTTTTTTTTTTTTTTCATAAAATTCTTGTTGAGAAAATCCACATAGACATGGAAACTATTTTTCCCACATTAACATCACTGTACAAATATAGTTTCACAGTGCGTGTGATCATTTATTAAGGCCTTGTTTCAAGGATGGGCATATTTGCATGCGCATGCATCAATCTCGGACATAAGAGAGAGAGAGAGAGAGAGAGAGAGAGAGAGAGAGAGAGAGAGAGAGAGAGAGAGTATCATATACTAAAGGTAGGTGTGGATTAGCTCCCACCCTTGTTTGGTTCGAGGCACCATTGCCACGCCTTTCCTGAGTCCCCAGAACCTTATTTAAAAAATCATGCTTTTCCTTCTCCTGTATTAATGTCAATGTCACTGTCACAGAGCATTGTCCCTGGTTTATTCGAAAACGGAAAACGTAAAATGTGTGAACATTTGCATTCTAAATAACTGAGGAGAAAACAACGGAATTATTCAAAACAAGGAACACTAAAAATGATATTTTTGCAAAAAACAGAAAACTAGGGTTTGCTGGATACACTTATAAAACACAATTTTGTGTTCTGTTGTGAACATGTTTTTCTTCAGAAAAACAATTCAAATTGTTAATGTAAACAAATAAAAGTGTTCTTATGAGTTTATTGTCCTTATTAAAGTAAAACCTTTTTAGCTCTTTATTAATGCAACGAGTTCTTTTTAGAACACCTTTCGTTTTCTTATGGACACCTTTTGTATTACAAATAGCAAATACTTTCAGGAAAGTCAGTCTTATCATATCTAGGAATTTTGCACTCTAAAACCTTTTCTCCTCTCTAGACGACGAAACATAAACTCGTTTACAAAATCACTTGAAACTTTAGACTTTCGTACCCAACTCAGCGGTTCTCGGTTTACACTTAAGCCAAATCCCAGAGATTTTAGTCATTATGTTCAGAGACGGGTGTATGGCTAACATAGTACGGATCGCTAATACCAGGTATCAGGAAGAGAATCGGTGATAAAAAAAGGTTTTCTATCTATCTATCGTTTTTCCCGAAGTATTGAGGTTCCCTCTGTCAACCTCACGGTCGCATCACACCGGTTGGAAAGTAGCTCTACGTATTTCACAAGAATCCAGAACTTTCCTGATGGTTTTCATCAGTAAATAAATTTTTTGAAAATTATAAATAAAGTATGTACTAGGTGACTAGTTACCCTGTTAATTTCTGCTTATTATTTCACCATACAGAACGTATGTAATCGGGTGGTATATTTAGCAAGCAAAACAAATTCAGCAGTAGGCTTTGAAAATTCCTGTATAATGAGACATTTTTTGAGTCACAAGTATAGTCCGCTTAGAGTGGTTAACACTCACCTTGAAATGCCTGTTTTACTACTGGCCTAACAGAATGAAGGATGGATTGAATGTAATGATATAACTGTAAGAAATTCCTGTCTCGTATATATTTATGTTATATTACTTTTTATAATCTAGTCTTATTTTCATATTCATTTCCTTTGCTTTGCTATATCACATATATGTAGTTTAGTCTTTAATTCTGGATCACTACCTCCATACTAAGTTGCTCTCTCTACAAGGGACCTTGGCCTTACAGCTTCTGCCTTCACAATTTGTCTGTTAATAATAATGGTAATTCAATCTGAAAGTTCTCTGAACAGCTATGAATTCAAATTAGAGCAGAGAGTGAGTCCTATCAACTGTAAGACCCAAGAACCAATTATGAAGTTTTGTGATGGAAGCCCCTTAACAAGAGGCAGGTTGATTAGTTAAGTCGTGTAGGTTACTTGGAATGGCAATCTAGTCCTAAGCTGATAGGTCAACACAAGATCTTCCCCAATCAAGCCATTTCGTTTAATGAATGTCTGAAGAATAATTTTGCCGTAACCTCTATTAATCTTAATTTTTGTAGGATTTGTAAATAATTATGTCCTTAAAATTAACTAAACTATTAATATTTCCCATATTTGCAATACACACACACACACACACACACACACACACACACACACACACATATATATATATATATATATATATATATATATATATATATATATATATATATATATATATATATATATATGCGTGTGCGTGTGTGCACTTGAAATAATAATAACATTTGTTCTACATACACAGATGTACCACACCGAGAAAAAAAAAAAAAAACTTAAAAATCTTCGCCGATTGGATCTTTAGTGCTTCTAAGACATATTCTAATATACAGCAGTTGGAATTTACTATGTATATTTAAATTAACAGTATAAACGGATGGTTGGAAAACAGATCATTACACTTGATAAGTGGGAAAAAAGGAGAGAGTTAGGCTAAATTCATTAGTGTCAGTACACAATCGATAGATTTATTTGTCTGTACTCTCCCTAAAATCTATAAAAGTACTATATTACATTTTTATATTTTATGCATTCCGTATCTGATATTTATATTCTTAAATGAAATATTTCTTTTATAAAACTAGATTCTATAATGTTCCACTTTAGTGTATTAACTGGAATAAACCACCCCTTTATCCTTTGTCCATTTGATTTCACTAATATGAAGGAAAATAATACTCTCACTTGTCCATATCTTTTGGATTTTTATGCTGTTCAAATGTCTTTTCCAATGACTTCCTAGTATAACAAATGCGGAAGCTGTTACCTGACTTACGTGGACTTTTGATATTGACAACCCTCTAGTATTGTTACTCTTCTTGCCTATAAGATCAGATATCTCGATGAACGGGAGAATACTTTTGAATACGAATCAATATATACAATATTACTCTAAATTATAACTACGGCTAAATAAAGGTTCGTAGGCATGTTTTAAAGATCAATACGTACATATAATCCACAGTACACATAAAAAAAATGAAAGACGAATGAAGGGAAAACCTTTTATGATAACAACTGCGAAACTTGCAATACGTAGACCCTGCCTGTATTGCTGTATACTTAAAAAATATATTGCCCATCTCCTAATGGACTTCGGAGGAAATATAGCATTTAGAAACAAATTCTATAAACAAACACTTCTAAAGTACATTCCTGACAAGTCTGAAAGATGTCTATATCAAATCCCAAGTAAAACCGCAAGTATCCCGAACGAATTCTCCACACCCTTCGAAGTCAGTCGCCCCAAAGATGAATAAGATAAGTTCCTATTTTGGGGAACGAGAACACGGCCCCATCACCCTCTCCAGTTTGGGCTGTGTTTTTGCTGCCATAAGGCATTAAGTAAAGGTGAAATTGTGAAAGCACAACGAGGAATCCATAATTTGAGGCGTGTTAGTGAAAAAAAAACGGTAATTTAGAAATGCTGCAGAATGATGACACTATTGAAGTGCATAAGATATGTGGGCGTGAAGTTATAAAAAAGGAGAATATAGCAAGAAATGTCTGAAAGAAAAGTAAAATTCACCAGAAACGCAGCTGTCCTTGAAATCAGAGGAAAAATTGTATTTCGAAAGTGACTTTTTTTTTCTGTGGTGATATATGTGTTACTGCTTCAGAAAAGAAAAGGACTGTACACACACGCAAAGCAATTCGTGAAGTTAGAGTCATGCATTTGAAAAGAAAATGTTAGACTTTGCTAAACAAAGAAAATATGATAGGGGTGAGAAAATATTCAAACGAGTTAACAGTGTCATATGTTATTCTTGCTGAAGAAGCTCGTTATCATGAAATGTGCTGCAGAAAGTTTTTTTTGCATGACATCATCTTAAAAAAAAAGAAATAAAAAGGCGTCCAAAGAATGGATACATTAACAACCATTTTGAAAAACTGTGTACTTCGTACTCTGATGATTCAGAGGAATGTCAATTAACTTGAAGAAAATATGCCAGAGAAAACATTGAAAACTATTTTAATGAATCCGTATAGAGACCAAGTAATGTTTTTTCGAATGAAGAAAAGACCAACAGTAGTTTGTTTCCGTGAAGAAGATGGAAGATTAAGTATTATGAAAACTACAGCAACAGTAGTTCGCGATGTCATGAGAACAAGTCCTTACAATACCACAGATTATCTTGATGCTACATTCTTAATGAAGAAAGCTGAAAATGTAGTTCCTGAAACATTGCATGTATATTTAGACCTAGTCATTCAAAAGGATAAAAATAGTGAAAAGGAAAAATTATCAAGGAAATGTACAGCAATTGCCCATGGAATAATTGTCGCATGGCGTCAAAGATCATTTTTGTTTTACACATTCCTTGGTTTGACTGAGTATCTATCTCGGAAACTTGGCTCTAAAACCACCGTCGTCAACACTGTATCAATCTTGGGATTTTGTTCGACATATAATGATGTCGCACTGTATGAGTCATCTGCTACAAATTCTTGGAAACCAGATGTAGAAGAAGATTCATTTTGTCAATATGTTTTAGATAATGGTGATTTTAACATTAAAACCTTAACTGGCAAAGGAACTGTTCCTTCAGTAGGTAGAATACAGTGAATAACTCCAAGAACTGTACAAACTCAATAGATAAAAATATTCAAAGCATTCCATCCTCAGACGACATCACAGTAGCAAGGCAAATTCAAATGAAAGTGTATGGAAGAAAACAAAAAGGTCTGAATGCCCTAAAATTGAAAATTATGTCTAACAGTGAAGCTGTACAATATGTTTCAACTCCATCACCAAAGGATGTTTTATGGCTGAATGAAAATTTCTCCAAACCCCGTCCCTTCCTTCACGGAAAAGTTTCACGAAGTCTGTAACTCACTCATTCTTCTAATAAGTGAAAAATTCGTGCACTGCCTATCATTTGGACTAACGCAAACTGAGACAATACAGTGCTAAGTGAAGTGCCTTATGCTATGCTGCTGAGGAAGCAAAAAATCCAAAGCAAGCTTTGTCACTTTTGATCAGCCACTCTATATCAAAGACTAGAGGATGAATTTGGGAATGATCAACTTTGTATAGTTCTTCAGCAGTGCCCCACATTCTTGAGATATTAGAGCTCATATGTAAACATATTATGCACTAGCAAAACTCATTCTTCAAGAAGTTGCTATTAAGAAACAGCACGTAGAACAAGTTCTCCCGCCATTCAAGGATCATCCTCCATCGTTCAGTACAGATGAAAGTGATTATGTTCTCGAAACGGCTCAGTTGTGGCTAACGCATTTTGATCTGGTGTGACTGTTGCACTGTATTTCACTGAGGCAGAATGCAGAGGAAATTTTCTTTATGCCACTGGGCATAAATATGTCAAATCTTACCAGCTCAATCTCCAAGATATAGATTCTCTTCCTTACAACATGTCACACATTCGACGTTCAGAAAAATACTGGTGTGGCGTATGGTCAGATACGACAATGGAACAAACATTGATGAAAAATATGAAGAGTACAGGAAGAGGTTTCATTGAAAGTGCTTTGAATAAATAGGTCTTCGGTTTACCTGTAGTTCACCATTAAAAAAAAAAAAAAAAAAAAAAAAAAATAAAATAAAAATAACGCTCCCGAGACCCTACCTACCTCATGGGTTGGTGGCGGAAATGGGTCTACAAAAATTATGCTGCTACATAAATTTACAATATTAGTAACTTGTATAATTCATACAAAAACACCTCGGTTCGTTCACTTACAGCTAATTTTCACAAGAAATTATTTGTTTTATTGTGGCATTCTGTTTCTTTTATTTATGGTGGAACCGGTCTTCTACTTAACGCTTTGTTTCAGAAGAAAAAGGAATAACGTATAAGAAAATAAAGGTACCAAATGAGAGAGGAGTCTTCACTCTAAAATGTCATATATATATTATATTTTAACGAAAAAAAAGAAGTTTAAGAGTTATTGAACGAAATACATATGAGTGAAATGAATTTTTTTTACATTTCGGCGAAAGTGAGTCTTCTACTTTCGGACTAATTCGTGTCGAAACTTTAATATTCAGAGAGAGAGAGAGAGAGAGAGAGAGAGAGAGAGAGAGAGAGAGAGAGAGAGAGAGAGAGAGAACGAGCATGGAGATGAACTTTTGCAACATTTATTTATTTTTATTATTACTATTATCTTTTTCCTTATACCTTTTACCTGTGCTGCGCACCGTTTTGGAGAAGATCGGTAAATTTACGGAAAACTACCTCTGAAAGAGCGGTTTTCCTCCAAAAAAAAGGGGTAGCATCCTCCTTGCGAAGGGGAACTCTTTAGATCTTTGTTTATGATCCTTGAAGAGTATTTCTATCAAATCAAAAAAAAACAACTTATAAATATTTTCCACTATTCGACCTTTTTTTGTTTGATTTGCCCGGACTATAGTGCACCAACTATTAAACAGTAAAATGTTCACATACCACTCAATGTATATGGCCCCGAGCTGAAATAAAACATATTATTATTATTATTATTATTAATACCATCAGTGGTGATGTGTTTATGTTTTCCAGTTTTAGCTCCCATATCAGGGAGACTTGCACATCAGTGTCTTCAAATGCCTTGCTCTATAGGACCCTTGGCTGGTGGGCCTAGAGGTTGATGAATAGTAACTGCCAGGGCAATGGCAGCTGCAGCTGCTTTGTTAGACTAATTCTTCCAGAGGGGTGAGTGTCCATAGACTTAACATGCAGAGCAATAAATCTAGCTAAAGTCCCTTTGAGGAGCTAGTGGAGGTTGAGGATGTTGCTTGGATAGATCAGGGGGTGGAATTGCAGTGGCTCCTTCCTTAGATCGGTACTGGGATTCCTTTTGCAATTGGTGCAAACAGGAATTTAAGAAGAGTGCATATTCTTTGGTTGGGTTTGCAATGAGGTGTGACTTGGTGAGATAATCTCCCAATCTAGGGAACTAGCATGAGGGTGGCATATGTCCCAATCATCAGCCAAGCAGCATCTCTCATCTAGTGTGGTGGGATGTCTTTCACTTTGATAAGTAGCTAAGCAACTTGGAGCATATTAGAAAAAATCCTCCAGCTGCATGCGCTCAAAAGATTCCTCAAATGCTGTGATGTCAAGGGCTTCCTGCCAATGCGTAAGAACTAGATTTATATGATAGGCCTGGTTCTTCCAAGTTTTACCCACTTCCTTTGGTTGGCCACACTAACTCAGTCTTCAACATTCAGGGGTAATGTCATAGGCCTTGATGACAGCCTTCCCAACCTCTTCGAGGTCCCCCTGATCGCATTGGTTAAGAGTAGTTTGTGAAGGTGCACTCTATTTGTTTCAAGCCAAACCTCAAGTTAATTGTCATTTCAGGGCCTTGATGAACAGCCTTCCACCTCTTCGAGGTCCCTGATGCATTGGTTAAGAGTAGTTTGTGAAGGTGCACTCTATTTGTTCAAGCCAAACCTCAAGTTAATTGTCATTTCACTTTACAATTAGCCAGCTTATGCAATTGAATGTGTCCTGTGGAGTGGCCATGGTGCTCGGCTCGATGCTGGGCGAGCGCCATGGCACTCTCCTGGCAAATCTTTTCAAGTGCTAACTCAAGGTTGTACTGGCTTTCCCTTTTTGTTTTTCCAATTCAGCTAGAGCTCTTTTCTCTTGGGCTAAGGCTAGCTCGAACTGTCATTGTTTGTCCTCCTTTGCTACTCTCTCCTGTTTCTCCTACTCCTCCTTTTCTCCCCTGTCCTTCTTAGCGGTAACTACTTGGTTTTGAATCTATGAGTTCAGTTTCTCCCCCCTGAAACCCAGCACCTTTCCAATTTCTAGGAAGTTCCTATAATCTTTGGCAGACTTAGACACCAAGGAAGGTGGTCGGTAGGTGGGAGTAGGCCATATAATTAACTGCACAGACTGGGATGGCACTCTGCTTTGGCAGGGTATGGCTAGGCAAGGGTGTGGGCCAATGGGCACCCTCCACTCATAAATGGGAGTGCCCCTTGGTGAGATGGCACTAGCACTAATTACCAGATCATTCCAGAGAACTGTTGGGTGCAGATTGGATATAAGATGGGCCAAGTTGCCCAGACTTGGAGTGGCAATCCAAGGTACAGTGAAATCACATATGAAGTCAGGCAGAATATACAAAACTTTTGAGCTGAATGATAAGTTATATACACAAGACAGTCACTTGATTATTGAGTACTGAAGCGAGGTTCCAAAGAACATTTGGTTGTTCAAGAGAACGATTTTTGTTTGTTCCAAAGAACGGTAAATTTCTGTTCCAGAGAACTGCTCTGGTTATTGCTCTTGTTCTGGAGAATTGTGTACAATTAAACATATGAGCATAAGGCAAATGGAAGGTAAGCGTACATGAGTTTGCAAGAGTATTGCAGAGTTTGAGAGCATGCAAACTTCTAGCATTTAATTATCTCATCTTCTTGAATTTGGGCTTTTCTCGAAGCAGGCTGTAAAACAGTAGTTTAGAAACATAACAAAGTTCACAGATAAAAGGTTTATACTGTCAATATTATTTACCATTAAAAGTTATGTCTTATTCTCGACTGTGAATATTGGATTTTTTATAAAAATCCAATATCTTCTTTAGATATTGGATTTTTATAATAAAAAAAAATGCCATGGTTAGTAAATGTACTACAAATATTATAAAGTGATTATTGTTACGTAAAGGAAATAGTGTGCATGTGACTCAGAATTAAAATTAATTTATAACATTATACATTGATCCTAGGCATCTATGAATATTTTATGTCGAAGTCATAGGGTGGCTGAAGGCTGTAACTGCTTAGCAGACAAGATGTACAACCGTATGCAAAAGTTACTAACACTCGAACACAAAATGTCAATTCACAGAGACTTGATAAAACTTTGTAAACAATGGGAGAATAATTTACTAGCTACGATACCACTTGTAAACAATAACAATTTGTGTAATGGAATTACAACTTGACAGAGCAGTCGACAAATGATAGCCAACTTGCTTTCAACAGCTCAAGGTCACTGGTGAGTTTGTGGGTAATTACATGATTACAATATGGCTACTGTCATGTGATGTTAACATTTGGAAGAGGAAAAGTGTTGGCAAGTCAAGTGAGTACAGCTGAAAGTGAGCGAGTTGCCACACACCCATACATGTTCTCGCTAATTTACAAGATACAGAATTAAATGCAAATCTTCTCTGAGGGAGTGATGCTATGTTCTATGTTCGTAGAATGAAATTAAAGCTGTGAATTACAAATTCATACTCTATTTTACTAGGTATTCTTCTCACCACAGCTGAGGTAATAGATGATGGTGTTGGTGGAAGTAGTGTTGATCGGATTGGTGGATCACATATTGCCAGATATCACTGTCCTACCTATGCAAATTTGACAAATCTCATTTTTGAATAGGGAAATTTTGCCTTTTTTTCTCAATGCATCACTTTACTAATTAATTTCTTAGCAGATACCGATAAGCTAAGCCATACCATGTATTAGTATGCAGTAGCAACAGTCCCTGACTTCTACCTAACTGGCAACCCTCACTCTGCCTTCAAAAAGCATGTAGTATGAAATTCTGAAATTTAAGTATTCCATAATCACAAATTTATGAATAGCAAATGGTTAAATGAATGCTTATACTGTACTATACATGTATACGTTAAGGAATAATTTTGATCCTGCAACTTTGAGATAGCCAGTATGCAATAATTTTAACGAATTGCTGCAACATTGCACAAACTATTACAGTGGTTGAAATTGATCTCCAAGCAAGGTCACCACTTTTAATAATGTTGATTGGTCTGTTACTCTTACCTTGGTGTTGCTGATTCTGACTATGGGGTCAACACTCACAAAGCAAGAAAATAGTATTTTACAGTAGATTTCAATTTGAGAAATGACCCAGCAGAGAAATTCAGGGTTTTAATTAATTACACATTTTTACAGTTGATCAGAAGAGTAAATAACACAGAGCCATTCACACTGGCTCTTGGTACTGATACTGTTACTGACACAAGAACTGAATAACTGGGTTGCCAAAGCAATGGGACAATCAATAATTAAATAGCTTGAAGGTTTGATTGTGGGCATAGTGGCAGTAGATGAAAGATACAGCGATATTTATAGCCTTTCTGTAAACATGGATAAATTAGCAGAGCACTTAACTGTATAAAGGGAAATTGCTGAAGGCTCAAGAAGGTTGACATGAATTTACGATAAGGCAATTTACTGATTAACACTGCTGACTTATATGACAATGAATCAATGGGTCTAACATATGGAAAAGAATGGAGTGGAAATGAGAATAAGAACAACGAAATAGACCGAAGAACCTTAAAGCCAGACTTTTTCTCATTTGTTGAGCGGAGATAGTGTAAATTCATATCAATAAAACCTCGATCAATGGGATTTCTAATTGTACACTCAAGGAAGGCTGTTTATAAGAAGGCCTCGGTCGAAACAAACCGATTTGGGCAAGCCAAGAGCAAAGCACTCTGTCGCTAATTTCAGCGACATTAAACTATTTGTTTAATCACAGATGTTACATGACAGACGACCTAACCTCTAAGAGATAAAATCCACAAACCGGAGGGTGAAGACTGATAAATCTAACACTGTCCTAATCCTGCAAAGAACACCAGATTCTAGCTAAAAAAAATAGCTTGACTACAGACGCACAGATGTTACATGTATGAGTACCTCAGGAAGAAGGATGAGTTGTGCTAGGCATGGTTGGTCGTCAACTCTGTTACAGTGACATACTGAATACATAGGACAATTTTTGAAAATTATCCACTGTTCAATTCAAATGAAAATATAGTTTGCACTTCTACAAACGCACAAATGATTCTCTACTCTGTTGGGCATTAAATTGCTACAACAATGAACCAACTAGAGAAGATTTTCTTGCAAATAATATGGCCAGTATTAATCGCCACAAACTACTTCTCCAGATTCAGTCTTTTTCTCTCCTTTTGACCTTCTCTCTTGGCATTTTATAATCTTTCTAACGTTCCAGCCTAAGGTAGGTCAGTGTTTGTGCATCCAGAGACAAGGCTTTATCTGAAATAGAAGGTCTTCGGCCAGCAGATCATCAAGGTACATTTAGGGGAACGCTTTAGCAAAGGAACAGGAGGAGTATAAGGGAAGGATACCTTAGACCCTGACGAATCTATTGTTTTTTTAAACTGGAAAACATTGTGTGTTGGGGGAGCAGAAAGTTAGTCTCCTTAGCCCCATAGACTTAGACTGACTTTACAAAGGGAAGACATTAGCGAGGAGAGAAGTACATACAAATATTTCTTTTGCAATATTTGTATGTACGTGTGTATATATATGTATATATATGTATATATATATATATACGCACACACAAATATATATATATATATATATATATATATATATATATATATATATATATTTATATAATTGTCACAATGCCTCTTAAGCTCTCTAATTCTTCATACTCCATGGACATGCTTGTCACTGCAAAGTCTTACCCCAATTAAGCATTTTATAGGTGTCATATTTAAAAAAACAATAAAACATTTACTTCTAAGGAACTCTCCTGACATTACTAAAGAGTGATTATACATATAAGTTTCATGAAGGTCTTTTGATAGTTTTCCTATTGGTCAAACAGGTACAATACAGAAAAAGAGAATAGAACAGCATACAACAGGTGAACAGTAAGTTTTTTTTACATGTTGGTGAGAACAATCATACTGTCAACTAGGAAGAACGAAAAAATGATGCTTTTTAATAATGGAGTGGAAAGGAATATAATTAAAACTAGTTTTATAAAGAAAAGGTGAGGTCCTGATATGAATATGAGTAAAAGCATGTGCAGTTTCAATAGCAGAGCAAAAAAAATATTAAAAGTAAATCAAAGACTTATAAGAATGTTGTGTGTGACCACTCCAGTGCTATCACATGTGTGCAGTACAATAAAAATTCACAAGACAAATTTTCTTGTCAGTTCAGTTATTAGCTTAGTTGGTTCCGCTTCTTACAATCTAGCAAAGTGCGTAGTGGATTATTCTTCACCCATTGGTTGGTATCATCTTTGATGCTAATATAAAGAATGATGTGGACCTGGCAAATTAATTAAATGATGTACAGATTAATACTAAATTCAGGCTTCTAAGTTTTAATGTGGCATATCTATTCCTAAAGGAATCTATCCAGGTTTTTACTAGAAAACATGAACACTTCATCTGAACTGATTAAATTATGTAAGAGATTATAAATTTGAATTCAATGGGAAATTTTGTTTACAAAATTCTGGTTTGGTGATGGGCAATTCTCTACCCTATGCTCTAAGTAATTTGTACATTGAATATTTCAAAGTAAGATGCTTAACAAAATCATTCCACGCAGGTATATTGATGATATAGTTTGTGTATGGAGAGAGTAGGAAAATGTAAATAACTTTCTTGACTAGTTAAATCAATTAGTACCTTCAATTAAATTCATCATGGAAATGGAAAAGAATGGACGCCTATCCATTTCTGTTGCCTAATGCAAAAAAAACATTAATGAGTATATATATTGTGTTTAGAAAAGAATCTACTAATATTTCTTAACCTGTAGATTTTTTTTTAATTTATTCAAAGAATTAAGGTTAAGAAATCAGTGTTCCTTAAGAGCATTACGTATATATAACCCTGAATATTTAGGCAATAAATTGAAAATTTTTAACTGTCTATTAGACAACTCAATAGAAACGGCAAAAAAGTCTGCATAAAAAAAAAATACAACGCAAAAAATGTGCTTGTATTACCATTTATCATAATGATATGAAAGATAACCCAGGCCCCGTCCCCATCTTCTTAGGAATTTTGGGATTAATGTCGCATTTTATCACTTAAAACAATGAAATCTATACTTCTGAGGAACCCTGATGTATACATGTGTTCTACGATATTGTAGCCCCGTGTCATATTTGTCAACAAATTAAATTAGCCAGGCCTTCCAAAATTACCGAAGTACTTTTCAGTTATAATTACCCTTGAATGTATGGTGAACTAGATATTAAACAATATTTTTTGTTCGATACTGGTGAAACTAAAAAAAAAACACGAGTATATAGGTGAATAAAATTCATAATGAGCCGAGAGTTTACAACTTTCCGATCATGTATTATGGTGGAGGTGGGTTGATATTGATATTGATTCTAGGTATAAAGCGTGAGTACTACAGACACAAGTTTAGCACAGTTGATATCAGCTTTTACTTCTCTTGATGACTTTGGGATTAAAGTCACTGTTTAACATTGTTTTTAAAGCAGGTAGCGTTTCACATCTTGCCAAGGACAAAGCACTTATCGGTAATTATTCTCCCTGCTGTAAGCTATCCCATTGATACACTGAACTGAGTATTTAACTATATTTAATGCTTAGTATTCGTGGTCTAAAGAAATCACACATCATCTTACCAGTCAGGTATCGCGTGTGTACAAGAGACACATATTCATAATTAGCCAATTGTTACAAGCTTTACAATCAGCTATCATGGCGGAGGTAGGTTGATATCGATTGAAGATACAAGATGTGAATATGAGTCAAGCCATCTATAACTTGATCCATTAAATTTCAAAAGAAAAACGAGAATGTCTACGATATTTTAACGGAGACAGTTAACGCAGACAGACAAAGGGATATACAGATTTGTAAACAGAGTACATAACCTCAGGCAGGAATTTGGATTTTTCGCTTCCAACTGTATGCATTTGCACTTCCTTCCTTGAATCTTTGACTCTGTAAGATATATTTCGATAATTGGTTAGAAATTAAGCCAAAAGCAATTCAGAACTTACACCCAGATTTAGTTTTCTTTGCAGCATTGAGAGATATATAAATTGCGGGTCAGATTGATTAAAAATATATACAATCACCAGTAAAGGTTTGTGGATATTTATGTTAAGGAAGAAGGGGATAAGGTTATTTAGTATACGTGAGAAAACTAGTTTTAATATACATTCATCAGAAAAAAATTTAAACAAAAAAGATAAGTCACCACTATCACACATTTTTCCTTTATATCGCCTTCGAGGGCAAACATTCATCATCCTCATTTCACGAGAGAGCAGGAAAATTCCAACGTTTCTATCCTTAGAAGTCTTATATCTTATCAAATATTCTTCTTGTTGGCATCCTTCATCCCTGACTTTCTCTGTGATTCCAAATGCATCCTTGGAATGTGCGTTGAAACGGCTGAGGGGTGGGGGGATATAACCTATCGGTAAAGGGAAGTGAAACCGTTGCTTAACTTCGCATCAATCATATGATGAATGAGAAAGAGTGCCGGGTATTCTCGTATGCATTTTATAGATTACTTTACATGTAATGGCTAGAAGTTCATTTTCTGAACGAAGAGATCCACTCTACCAGATGAAATAGCAGCAAACACTTTTTCCTGAATTGCTGCGGCGTCTTTTCTGTGCTGGTTTATTTTTCGGGACAAAATAAATGCCCTGTAATTAAAACAAATGGAACACAGCGTTCAGAGACCACAAACCTCCTGCAAGGTGATTTTTCCAAAATCTATTAACATATTCACAGCCACTAAACCAGTTATAAGTTTAATATTTGGCGAAATTCTTTCGATAAAATGGATAAGATAAATAAAATATAAATATATCTTCCTAAGCTATATGCATTCCCATAGCTCAAGAATAATTTCTAATTCGACACAACCGATAGAATTAATGATGCCACCGGAACCGTTATTACCGACGAATTCGAAGATTCTACTGAGGATAATGAAAAGCTGAGACGACATTTAAGAAAATAACGAAGAATCCCGCAGATGACGACATCAAAAGCGTAGTAGATTGACTGAGGCGATCAACGCTCGTAAGGATGGCACCAAACTCTCGAAAATAGTGGAAGATTTTGCCTTGTTCTTTTTATACGTAATTACGAACCTATGAGGCAGGTAATTCAACCTGCCTTATAAATGATTTTATTTGATTTATTTAAAGTTGACTGTGAAGCCAAACACTGGACACTTTCAGCCACTTAGCGCTTAATTCGGTGATAGGGTGAAAAAAGGAATAACGAGGCGGAAACGGAGATGAAAGTTCGGTCAAAAAGTCGGCACAGCTAAGGGCCCAAAAGACGCTGTAAATAAACTTAAGCGGTGCCAACAGTGCACAACGTGAGGTGTTTTACCGACCGAGATCCGCTCAGGTTCTTTATGACAATAAACAAAAAGATTCAACACAACAATTGAAACATGGGATACGGATATAGAAAGAAACTCAAACAGAACCGAAGTTTATTTACAAGCATTATTCACAAAGATAAATGCAGAATGGTTTCTCCTTTTTACATAACAAAGTTAAATCTGACTATATGTGAAAAGGGGGGAAACAGTGCGGTAATGAAATACTTGTTGGTCAGTTTTGCAGCTGTTGAGATCAGTTCTTCGAAGCAATGGCTTCCCAAGGGGACGGTAAAAACTTCAGATGAGCTTCTTCTTACTATCTTCACACTGCAGTAAGGAACGACTTAGTCTTGAAACCTGAAGGGCGGGCTACTTCTCCAAACCACTTGCAGACCACTTCTTCACAGAAAGGGTTTACTCTCTCTCTCTCTCCGACTACGAGCTACGAACTTTACTTTCTTGTTTCCGTTCCCACTCTTTCTCGTGTGTCCTCTTCTTCTCTTATCCTTTGTCTCTTCCTTCTCTTTTCTCTGATGAGCTGATGTGTCTACTTCCTCAAAGTCATTATATAAGATATATATATATATTATATATATATATATATATATATATATATATATATACTATATATATAATATATTATATATATATATATATATTATATATATATATATATATATATATATATATAATATCTATATCTATATGGATATATAGATATATATATATACATATATATATATATAATATATATATATATATATATATATATATATATATATATAATATATCTTATGTCTTATCGCTTGGCGATAGACTTTTTGTTTTTTCCTTACGGCTGTTATCCGTAAGTAATGTTTGGTTCCTCTCATCTCCCTTGGATATCTTAGTAGAGAGGTTCTTTCTTGTCTAGAGGAGATGATTCAAACAGGCTAGTTTGAACAAGTTAACAACTTTATTCTGTAACTCCATACTAGGAGATGCAGCTCGGTCGGACGACCGATATTTGATAGTTGGCGTGGAACTGCCATTCTAAAGCATCGCGTCGATAGCGGAACATTAGCTATCTCAGCAATTCATATAAAAAACACATACGTAGTTCGCCGGCTCGGAAGTTACAAGTTTCCGCGTAGGTTAACAGGTCAACCGCTTCCCATGGAAGTTGTTGTGCAAAGTTATCATAACATAAAAAATGTTGACAAAGCTTAGAGCTAGATCAGGCTACTGCAGACAGCGCATAGCGTAATCTAGGTCTGCTTTGGTCACGTAGAACCCTCCTAATGCCATGACCCCAGGTCACTGGTTTATATATATAATGTAATTCTTACATTAGGCTCGGTCTGCTACCTATTCAAGCCTTGAATAACAAACAAAAAAAAAATTACTTTAAACATTGTCCATAGGAGCGTGCTCGTAACATACTAAGTGATTTAAATGCATAAAAAGGTTCTGTTACATACATTTTACCCTTGTTGACATATTCATAAACAAAGATAAATGCATGGAAAATATAAATCCATGTTTGGTAATAATAAGGATTATGTACCCAAAAATATAAAATGGTAAAAATCAAACATGTATACATGATTAATATGATAACATGTAACCTGATTAAGAATAATGGTTACTAAATAATGATTATAGCATGATCATGGAAAATTGTTAAAGAGTACTTGTCACTCTTTATAACAGATAAATATAATTGTATAATAGTATAACAATGTAATTCTGCAGAAATTCAATATATAGGGCTGATATTTTATTAGGTGCCCGAAAAAATACCTTTAGGAATATATTAATGTAATAAATTGGGCTATAATGATTTATTAGGCGCCCTGGAGATACTTTAACTGTTCAAATGCAAAGGCGTGAGTCTTTCTTGTCCTACATTTTTGCCAGCATACGGACCGCTTTTCACACACAACACAATTCCAGACAATTCCCTAGGCACGAACTGAAGTGGCCAGGTTCAGGCGGCCCTAAACGCAAAAGACTTGAGTTTAACGGGTACGTCATCCAGACGGGCCAGTACGTTCCCTTGGAGATCCTTCTGTTTACGCCTCAGCCTACGCCAAGCAAAGATGTTGACGGCGATAACCAATATGGCCGTCACGCTGAACACGGCTAGCGGAATGTAGTAGCGAAGATGTTCTCCACCTGCATAAGTCGATGACGCGTGGGTCATCTCAGCCAGTTGCGTCAAACGATGAGCTACTCGCGCGTTGTATGGGAGAGGTAGTGATGGGATGATTGTTGTACCCCCGTGTAGTTCGCGAAATACGCCTTCTCACGTATTATCTGTTGACCCTCTGACGGTATAATTTGTAGATGTCCCCGTACAACCATCGGCTGCTACGAAGATAGGGGCATGGGCGGTGGATGTGTCCGGACACACGACGTCGAATCCGGCCTTATCATAACGGATCCAGGAACCATTATTCATCCTGTAATTGAATTTATTACCGTAAAAGGGATAAAGTTTCCCCAGACAACCTTCGCTTGTATGAGAGAGAGAGCCGTTTAGCACTATGTCTAACTCACATGAATCCGTTGATATAGGATAGAATTCAAAAGAGTCAGCTGTACAAATTTTATTATTCATGGCTTCTGAACAGTGAGTGAGTTTATCTAAGTCTTTAATGACTGTAAATGATTTCTTATCAGAAGAAATCAGTACATGCCCCGTTAAATTGGATATTACTGGGATTTGAGTTATTCGTCCATAAAAGTAGGAAACGGTGCTATTTTGTATGATTGCCAAGCATCGGAAGAATCAAAAGGAATTGTGATCATAATTCTATAATTTTCTACGCTGACTGATATTAGGCTATAATAGAAATTCTTTCTATGATGGGCATCCAATAAAGGAATATAACCTAGCTTCTCCCGTCCGTTTTCTAAAGTTAACGTCAGATCTTTAATAGGCATGAGGTGAGGAGATACACACCCTTTGTTGCTAACGTAATTGCTTCTACGTAATCTTTTGACTTTTCAATAAAATGTGATATTTTCACACGGATATGATCTATTTTCGAACTATAGTAAGCTAAAGTAGCCAGCAAATGTTGAACTTCCATGACCTGATCGATATTATTTTGAATGTTCATTAACGATATTCATTATTTGATTGATCGAAGATAACTGGCTGCGAAGTTCTGATAAGGCCAGTTCCGTTTTGTGTTTTGCAAAAACTCAATTCTTTATTTTGATTATTTATCTTGAGGCGATTTGAGATTCCTAAGCCTAGATTCGCAACTGATCCTAAGATGTTTAGTCCAGCTAGAATAAGCGGGTTGCGGCGTTCAAGAGTATTGTGCCGCACAGACCACATCAGCAGGTCACGAGCGAGTTCTTCTGCCTCGGCGGTTTTATTTTGGTATGTCATAAGACAACATTTCCGCGACGACTTAGTGTTTGAGCTAGTGAAATCTCTGAGTTAGCATGAAAATTACCGTTCATGCATTTCCTTAGGAAATACCAAACCTCATCAGGTCATTCTTTAAGTTAAGGACGTCATCTTCAGGTAAGAAAATAGCATGCATATCTACCTCGATAACAATATTACTTGACACGATGAATACATCATCGATTCTCTCGATAATCGAGCCATGATTAAATTCTATGTCTTTAGTCCTAGCGCTCTTTCCATACACAAAGATGTCTGAATACACAATATCACTCCTAACAATAACAGATTCATTTTTGAAAACCTGCAATGAGTAAAACAGATGTAATAACTCGCGTAAAAGAATAGTTTACATACATAGATTAATAGATATATATATATAAATTATTACACAATTTCATAAATACAACCATTTTTTTCCCTCACTCCATCTACCTTTCTTTAGATTCTGATATGTGCCAATGGGACGATTCTCACATCAGTGGGTTTGAATACATTTTGAAACCCTAACTCTATTGGCCGTTAAATTTCTAAAATGTTAACGGGCTTCAAACTTAGGTGTCAGTTTATAGTTTAAACCTTTACGTACGTATACTTGTATGTATACCTGATCGCCACGGCATTATGTTTTCTAGTTGGCTTAGCTATTTTATCATGATTTTTTTTCATTAGGATCTGTGCTTCTTCTAAATTCTTACGAATTATTATATCGACTTATGCTTGCATCCATAACATCCTTTAGAGGATTTGATAAATTAGTTGTAGGCTTTAAGATGTGGACAGGCCGTTCGGGCCGGATACCGTACAGTGCCTCGTGCGGTGTCATTTTAATAGACACGTGATACGAGTGATTAAGTGTGCTTAGTACCTGCAGGTATGGCAATGTCCCAGTTGGGATCTGCCCCCCCTAAGGTGACCCTTAAAATGTTTAAAACCTTACGATTTGCCCTTTCCACTAGCCCATTAGACTCTGGGTGATAGATCATGGTATTGACTTTCTTTATACTAAGGAATTCGCACAAGGAGTTAAGGAAATGATTATTGAACTCCCGCCCGAGTCTGAGATAATGATGTGTGGAATTCCATGTTTACAAATGTAGCACTCGTAAAACTTCCTAGCGCACTCGAACCGCGGTGTTTTAAGCGCAATAAGTTCTGTATATCGGATCCAAACGTCCTATAATTACTAAGGAGGTGCTTATTTCCTCTGTCTGACTCGTAAAATCCTGTTAATAATCTAAATGTACTCTTTCAAAGGGTTGATTTGGCACGGGGTAAGCCCCTAGGCTGACAGGTGTCTTCGTGTGCCCTTTGTATTCTTGACAAGTGCGACAATTTGCTATGTGCTTTTTTTATATCTCTAAGCATCGTATGCCAATAAAATAAGGTTTGGCTTTCTGTGACATCAAGGTATAACCCTGTGTCCGTGCAGTGGATTTCATGCAACCACTTTAAGACAGTGGGTATGAGTGAGATAGGCACCACCACCTGGTTGTTATTCAACTGCGGTGTGTTGCGGGTTTTTCCTCCTCGTCACGGATCTACACAGGATATTTTCCTGTAGGATATAATTCTGCTGCTTATACTTTAGGTATTCTTTTTCCTTCGGATTTCCGTTTAACGCAATGATGATTTTTTCTATTTGCGGATCTTTTCTTTGTTCCGTCTGTAATAGTTCAGCACTCCAGCCCAGATCTTCCTGTTCGGATATAGTTTTAACAACGGCATGGAGGTTGAGATATCTATTAATTCAGCTAATGGCTCGGTACAAGATGAAGAGGGGTTGCGTGATAATGCGTCAGCAATGATATTTGCTTTCCCCGGTAAATACCCGATCCTCGCGCCAAAGTCCTGAATGATCATGTGCCACCGAGTTCGCTTGGGGCTGTGACTAAAGCCCTTTAAAGAAGTCGGTTAGGGGCTTATGATCAGTGAGAACCTTGACGGGATAACCGTAGATTAGAATTTAAAGTGCACGAGTGAATTAACAATAGCGAGCCCTTCCTTGTCTATTACTGCATATTTACTTTCGGAAGGTCTCAGTTTACGTGAATAAAAAGCTATAGGGAAAACTGTCTATCATATTGTTGAAGCAATACCCCACCTACTCCTAGGTCTGAGGCGTCTGTTGCTATGAAAAATTCCTTATTGAAGTCAGGAAATTTCAAGATAGGAGAACTACACAGTTCATCTTTCAATTTATTTTCGAACGCCTGTTTGATGATTTCAGACCATACGAAATCTACGCCCTTTGTTTTTTATAAGATCTAGAGTCGGGGGGGTCTATGATTGAGTAATTGCGGATGAAGCGGCGATAGTATCCCGCTGCACCCCCCAAAAACTGCTGTATTCCCTTGACGTTAATAGGTATCCGAAAGTTACGGATAGCCGACACCTTATCGTGGACGACTTTAAGACCTTCACTAGAAACCGTGAAACCTAGATAGACTAGTTCTGTTTTAAAAAATTCACACTTACTTATCATTTACCCTTAAATTATGCTGCCTTAACCTTTGTAACACTAGCTCCAATTTACGTAATGTTCTTCTAATGTGTTGGAAAAGAAAATTACTAAGTCATCCATGTAGGCATGTAAGATATCTCCCAACAAGTCTCCAAACACGACGTTTATCATACGAGTAAAAGTTATAGGAGCACAACGTAAACCAAAAGGCATACGCAAAAATTCATAATGTCCCCTGGCTGTGCCTGAAGGCAGTGTATGGATACTTTCTTGTTCCATCGGAATCTGATGAAATTCCTTTTAGTAAGTCTAGGCTTGTGAAATATTTATTCTGGCCTAGTAAAGATAGGATATCATCGGTACATGGTACTGGGAATCTGTCAGGGATTGTTTCTTCATTTAAACGACGAAAATCTACGCATATCCGCCAAGTTCGATCTTTTTCGGTACTACTATTAACGGAAATTATAAGGGCTGTTTGATTTCCTAATGACTCCTTCCTTTAACATTTTACCTACTTCCTCTGTTATCTCATTCTGAAATTTCATAGGAAGTCGGTATGAAGGTACATAGATTACTTTCTGTTTGTCCTTGAGCCTGATTTGATGCTCGATGACATCCGTTTTTCCTAATGGTTCCATCCGTAGTGGAAAAAACATCATGATATTTAGTTAACAGATTCAAAAATTTCTGCTGAATTTCTTCTTCTTGAATATCTTTATTGATTTTGTTCTTTATAGATTGCAAAGGGTTTCATCCGCGACTGATTGAGCGTGATTTATCTCAGCTACGGCAAGAATGCGATGTTTATAAAACTTTCGGCATCCAAGATATGTTGATTTTTGTGGATTACTAAAGTGGTATTCAATGATTAAGTACTTCATATTACATTGTTGTTGTGAGCCGACTGTATAAACGGCTTGTGTGACGGATAATCCTGTGTTTTCAGAGTTTCGGAAAGGATTAAGGTTTCAGATCCTGGCAAGGTTCTTTTTACACGCACTAATAATATATTTGAAGTTACGTTAGGCTCGAGAGTTTGCGTGCAAGCTGATATTACGGGTGAGCGAGAGTTCTGTTGGGTTGCCTGTATTATTTCTGGTTCATGAGACAGGTGATTGGTTCCGTAATGTAAGTGGACAACTCTGTCTGTCTCTTTATTATCTAAAACAGATTTTAGGGTATTAGAAGACCTATAGAATTTCCCTTTGATATACACGCCGTGTTTTTACCAGGTGCTAAGATAATATTTTGAGTGCCCATAGACGGGTATCCGATAATTACTGCGGGATACATATTAATGTTTTGTACAACGACAAAGGTATCAGCAAACGTGCGCTTAACCGACCTGTACTGTACATGAGTTACGCCCACAACATTTAATTCATTATTCCCAATGCCTGAGAGCCTTATTATCCGGACTTTTCTATAGGGAAATTTGAAAAGAGTAAATGATGAGTCCTTAAATCCATTATATTACGTGGACTACCAGAATCAAAGAACAAAGTGATGACTTATGGTCCAAATTTACTGCATGTAAGGTTGGTCGCAACTCGTTTTGACTAATAATTGCATGAATTTGTTGCAAATCTACGGGAACCTGCACAGATTTTTTGATTCGGCCGTGTGTTTCATAGGAAAATCAATTGTCTCACAATGATCTGATAAATGATTAAACTGATTATTTGATACAAAAGATGTTGATATTGATGACCCAACATCGCCCTCTCTCCCCCCTTGGAGTGAACTACGTGGTATTTGTTTTGTTTATCACACCCTGAAATTCGCTTGCCCTTGCGAGTTCTGGCTAGACGGACCAGGAACAGAGGTACCTGAAGTCACGATTTGTTTGTTTCTGCTGTTGTGCAGAATTTCCATTTGGTTGTTTCTTCTTATAGTACTGAGGACCCTTCTTATTTTTATTTGCACTAGCAACTGGTTGCGCGTTTGTAGCGTTTTGCTGTTGATTCCTCGAGTAGCAACGGTTATATGAATGAGTTTTGAACTATTGTGTATTGAACAAAACGCTCCGACAGTCTGAATCATGTGACCTGTTCGTTTACAGTTATAACAAACCATCCCTGCAACTTGATTATTATTATGTACCACATTTACTTGTTGTGGCTTGTTTTTCTCATTTTTTTGCAAAAAACTTGAATGAGCGAAGGATCTAGGTCGGTACATTTAGACATGTGTTTTTTTGATTTGTTTATACACATCTAATTCCGTACTGTCGGGCTGCAATTTTTTATCAAACACCGTACTAACGCTTCAGGCAACATTACGGTGATAGACGTAAGGTAGATCAAACGGATAAAATCTTTCACTTTGATTTTAGCACCCGCAACCCACCCGGAGTTACTTAAACTATCCTGATATTCATTTAGCCGGTCGGCAATTAGCGCCGCCCGCTCGACAACATTGAGCTGAGTCATGGAGGCTTGGTTAAGGATATTTCTCAATGCCAATACTACATCTAAAGCCTCTTCACCCCCATACACGGCACGTAATCTAATTTTGAACTCGTCCCATGTAAGCGCTTCTTGGAAAGAAACCCCCCTTAGATACGCGCTTGCGTCGCCTTTCGCAAAGTCAACGAAGCTCTTGGCCTCCTGTAATTGCACTGCTGGGTCTGTGATGCTTTTTGCATTTAAATGAGCGTCTACAGATGAGATCCATGCCTCAACATTTTGAGGCAGGAACCCATTGACCCGACCTTGAAAGGGGACGATCGCTGACCTCGCGCTAACGAGAGTTCACCACGTTGGGGTTGCCAGCCGGATGGTTGCCATTTCGGCTTTCACTTTTTTCTTATCACTTCTATTCCTTGCAATCCTATCAAAATACCTATAAGACGTACACTCGACCACTACGTAACGCATAAGCAATGTACTGTATAAGTGTGTTATAATAATAGGAAAATCCCCCAAAAGATACAAAAATACAGATAATATGATAAAATATTATACGGAGAATTCCTGCAAGAAATGGTTAATGACAACTGGAAAAGAAAAAAAATTAATCTGCGGGCGAGAACCTCGTAGTTGAAGATTGGTTCTGTAATGAAGGAAGATTAATATGGCGAACAACTCACCCCCAGAATACTGGACGATCGACTCTTGATGAACACACTTCACTGAGGAAAAAGACCTGAATAGATAAAAATGGTACTTAGCTCCAGATTATATTGCGAAGGATTGTTGACATGGGATGACGTCTCGCGTCGAAGTCGTGATGACGTCACGGTCCCTTCTCTCGGTGCACGATGCTCTGGGAAGTCCAAGATTGATGACGTCACAGCCTCCGTCCTTGCACTACTGCGTATAGCTGTCCACTCTGCGTCCTTGCTCGTGAACGGGTGATGTTCCCTGTGTTTGTTTTCTTCTTTCCGTTGATGCTCAATGCTGCTCTCGTCCGGTGTAGATTCTCGAAGATAAGTGACAACAGTTGCTCAAACGTCAGTGTTAAATGCTTGTATTCCTCTCGATGAAGGACATAGTTGCGGCTTCATAAACTGTTGCGTTGATTGAAGATCCCGTTTCCTCTGTTTCGTTTGATGTTGAAGGTGGAAGTTAGTTCTTGTAGACCTTCGGTCGGCTGATATGGGTCTTGTTAATTATGTTCTTCGTTTATTCGCTGCCACCACTTCTTATGTCTTATCGCTTGGCGATAGACTTTTTGTTTTTTCCTTACGGCTGTTATCCGTAAGTAATGTTTGGTTCCTCTCATCTCCCTTGGATATCTTAGTAGAGAGGTTCTTTCTTGTCTAGAGGAGATGATTCAAACAGGCTAGTTGAACAAGTTAACAACTTTATTCTGTAACTCCATACTAGGAGATGCAGCTCGGTCGGACGACCGATATGTTTGATAGTTGGCGTGGAACTGCCATTCTAAAGCATCGCGTCGATAGCGGAACATTGCTATCTCAGCAATTCATATAAAAACACATACGTAGTTCGCACGGCGCGGAAGTTTACAAGTTTCCGGCGTAGGTTAACAGGTCACCGCTTCCCATGGAAGTTGTTGTGCAAAGTTATCATAACATAAAAATGTTGACAAAGCTTAGAGCTAGATCAGGCTTACTGCAGACAGAGCAATAGCGTAATCTAGGTCTGCTTTGGTCACGTAGAACCCTCCTAATGCCATGACCCCAGGTCACTGGTTTATATATATAATGTAATTCTTACATATATATATATATATATATATAATATATATTCTTTTTTTTTTTTTTTTATATATATATATATATCTAATATATATATATATATATATATATATAGATTAATAATATTTATATATATATATTTATAATATATATATTAATATATAATATATATATTATATAATTATATATCTATATATGGATATATATATATATATATATATATATATATATATATATATATAGAGTATATATATATATATATATATAATATATATATATATGCTGCCGACATCTAAGTGCTAGAGTTCCACAAAACAACAGAGTATTCTCGAACAATCATGAGAACAGACGCCCCAAACACGTGTGGGAATGCCTCCTTGCTGCAGAACGACTCGAAGAAGATACATTTTCCTTTCCTTAATATATGTTTCTTCGCTATAATGCGATTACCATGACACGTTCCCCCAAAAGAAAAAAAATGAAATCAACTGCTTTAATTTTTTTTAAAGAGAAACAAGAATCAAACAACAGGGTAGGTAACAAGTGCATAAAGCTTCAACTCAGTTAAACAAGCACACATCTTAATTCATTCACCGAACCGTGCTAAAATAGAAAACGGTCATCAGGCTACTCATTCTGAAAAATCTTTAGAGAGGCTATCAGCTATAACATTATGCTTTTCCCTTATATGAACTATCTTCAGGTTATAGTCTTGTAATTCTAAACTCCAATGCATTAGACGTTTATTCTTAAATCTTTCTAAATAAACTAACGGATTATGATCAGTATACACAGCTAAAACAGAACTATTTCGTACTTAAATCTCAGTGTTGCAAGGCTGTAACTGAACTAAACAATTCCTTTTCAATAGCTGAATAATTCTGCCGCGCTTTATTTAGTTTCTTTGAATAATAGGCAACTGGATGTTTCATTTCTTTCACTTCTTGTAACAAAACCCCTCCTACACCAATATCACTGACATCAATCGCTAAATTAAATTCCTAATCAAAATCATGATCTAGCATATGACTAATTTCCTTCCTCACAGATTTTGCTTTTTCTGGACTCAGACGGCATATACTTTGCCTAATGGGTTTTGTGTCTTGCAACTCAATATCATGTTCTAAAATATTGGGTAGACCTATAGTTTGTCACTAATAGTTTCAGGATAATTCCTTAAAACACCTATGTATTTCTCTCAATTTTTCCTTTACTAAACTCTGATTGAAAACTTCGAAATTCTTAAGCACCTCGGAATTTTTCTCAAAACTAATTTCTTTCTGTGACACCGTTACTACAGGCACGGGGCGTTCGTTATATTTCTTGAGTAAGTTTGTATGTAGCCACTTAACTCTGCGCTTACCCATATCGATTAAATAACTTAGATTTCCCCTCTTTTCTAAAATTGAAAAAGGACATTCGAACTTATAAGATAAAGAGGAACCTTCTTTCTGGACTAGTACTAAAACTTTATCTCCCATGCAGAAACTTCTCTCTTTTACTTTAAGATAATTTTTCCTTTAAGTTTCCCCTTGACTTTCACTCTCGTTCGTCTTGGCTCGTTGCCAAGCATATCTTAAATTGTTTTTATAATACTGTAGTCCTCTCTGCCTTCTTGAAGCATTTCCAAAGGACCTCTAGCGGTGTGACTGAAACTAGCTCGAAAGGACTAAATCCTGTAGTGTCATTCGGTGCCAACCGTAAAGCTAACAAAACAAAAGGTAACTTTTCTTCCCAGTCACATTTAAAGTTATTACAACTCTTTAATATTTGGTGAAACCGCTCCACAGTGCCCTGTGATTCGGGGTGATAAAGTGTGGAAGTTACGAGTTTAATACCTAACTCTTTCATCCTATCCCTGAAATATTTGGATACAAAATTACTGCCATTATCACTGCATGATACGAGGCAGACCAACTTAGAAAAATAATCTAACAAGCGTTTTACTACGGTCCTTGCATTACATCTTCTTACGGGTATTGCTTCTGGATAGCGAGTTAGTCTATCAATGATTGTTAACAGATATAAACTCCCTCCTTTACTTCTAGGCAATGGTCTGACCATATCAATAACTAGATTCTCAAAAGGTCCGCTAACTGAAGGAATATTACACAACGGAGCTCTGGGAATTACTTGATTCGGTTTTCCAGCAATTTAGCATTCATGACAGCTTAAAACATACCTCTTCAAGTCACTTCTCATTTTAGGCCAAAAGTACGCCCTACTAATACACCTGAAAGTTTTATTTACTCCCAAATGTCCTTACTCATCATGCGCTAGCTTCAAAACTAATTCACGAACTTCCTAGGGACCACTAATTGTTCGGTGATCTCCTCTTTGCTACCTGACTTAGGGCGAACATAACGACACAAAACTTCGTCTTTTAAACAAAACGTTTCCTTACATACATTATCGAGATCATCATCCTGCTGACATGAAAAAATTTGGGTTAGTGTCTCATCCTCTTTCTGAAACTTGACTAGCTTATCCTTTTTCAATGGTTAGTGCCTAATTCATCATAGTAACTATCACTTGATTCCACTACATCCACTACATTATTCTCGACAGCTATACCTTCCGCTTGGCTAGCACTGTCACCAAACGATGGAGTCAGGTCTCTCAGCCACACTCATGCCAAGATCAACCTCGCCACCTTTATCACACTTGTTCAAATCCACGAACAAACTATGAACGTAGTCTTTGTCTGTATCTAAACCTGACCTAGTTACTACCATTTCAGGCACTGGAATCTCTCTCTCAACAGGATCCACATACTTGGATAAAGCTAAGTCATTACCTACAATAATGTCAACCCCATCAACAGGCAAACTGTCAACGACTGCTAGTTTCTTTTCTCCAGACACTCCCTGACTTTCCAAGTTTACTTTCAACAAAGGACAAATAACACAAGTGTTCGGAAATCCACCTAACATGACTTTTTCTTCCATGTTGAGTTCTGCTTGTTTTGGCACACTCTCTCTCCTGATTAGGGAGACAGCAGCTCTGGTGTCCCGAAGCAAGACTATTTCTCTCGAATCCCCTCCTCTAAGAGAGGAAACTACACCTTCTGACAGAAATCCTCCATAAAATTTCCTAGTTTCTCTCATCACATCATTCCTACTTGACAAAAGGTTAACCAGAGAAACTGATATCTTAATGTTCTTCCTTTCTACTGTACAATTTCTTGCTAATTGCCCTTTCTCATTACATCAGAAACAAGTTAATTTTGAGCTACTAAAAGCCCCTTTATTCTTACAAACTTTAGACATATGACCAGGTTTTCCCCATACATAACAGTAGTAGTTACTTTTATTGGCATTGCTATAATTAGAACTTAAACCTTTCCTGCTTTGTACTTTACCTGACGAAGGATCATTTCGCTTCTTACTGACACTTAAATTATGAGTCAGACTATATTCGTCTGCTAACCTAGTTGCTCCTACGAAAGATACTTCTCGCCTATCTTCTATATAAAGCGTAATCTCAGGGGATATATTATCTTTGAAGTTTTCTAACAATACTACGTTCTTCAGACCATCAAAATCATCAACTTAAGCGGAAGTTAACCAATCACAAAACAGCCTTTCTAACTTCTTACCATATTCTACATATGTAATATTCTCATCCCTTCTCAAACTTCTAATTTCTTATGGTACACCTCCAGTACTAATCTGTATGTGCTAAGAAACAGTTTCTTTCACAAAATCATAATCTTCACATTCCTCCTTAGACATACAACTATACAAAGTAAGCTCCCTGCCAAGCAAAACTGACTGTAAATATAGAGTCCACATTTCTCTAGGAGAGCCTACTCTTTCCATTAACTTCTCAAAACACATGAAATATTTCGTTACATCTTCCTCATCAAAATTTGGTACTAATTTCAACACTGCACTTATACCTAAACCATCAGCTTCATTTTCTGGCTGTTAAGAGCACTTTGCCTTAAATATGAGATTTCCTACTCATGCTTATGTTTCTTTCTCTCTTTCTTCCTGCTGCATTATCATCATTTCTCTCTCTTGCTGCCTTTTCATTACTTCTCTCTCAGCTGCTCTTTCATCTCTCTCAACCGCTCTTTCATCTCTCTCATACTTTTCTCTTTCTTTCCTCTCAAAATACTCATGGAGATCATTCCCCTCTAGACGTAGAAGCTTACCAGACTCAATAAACTCTTTCGTCATCTCACTCATTATGGTTCTTTCTATATTTTCTGTTTCAATCTGTTAAGGTGCCGAATATTCTGGCCTTAGGTCGCCAACTGTTACGGACCGATATCTGCTCAGGTTCTTTATTACAATAAACAAAAAAATTCAACACCAGCAATTGTAACACGGGATATGAATATACGTAGAAAGAAACTCAAACAGAACAGAAGTTTATTTACAAGCTTATTCACAAAGATGAATGCAGAATGGTTTCTCCTATTTACCTAACAAAGTTAAATCTGACTATATGTTAAAAGGGGGAAATAGTGCAGTAACGAAACACTTTCTGGCAGTTTTGCAGCTGTTGAGATCAGTTCTTCGAAATGATGGCTTCCCAAGGGGACAGTAAAATCTTTAGATGAACTTCTTATCTTAACACCTTAGGAAGGAATGACTTAGCCTTGAAACCTGAAGGGCTGGCTACTTCTGAAAACCACTTGCAGGACGCTTCTTCACAAAAAGGGTTTACTCGGCATCGAGACTACAAACTACGGACTTTACTTTCTTGTTTCTGTTCCCACTCTCTCTCGTGCGTCCTCTTCGTCTCTTATCCTTCCTTCTCTTTCTTCTTCTCTTATCTCTGATGATCTGATCTTTATTATTCCTCAGAGTCCTATATATGTCGATCTCAGGGCGGGGCTAACCAACAAACGTTTCCATCCTAAAAACTTCTTAGAATACTCTGGACGAAATATTATGTCATATCCAAAGAGTCGGATTGCTGCCGACATCTGCGTGCTGGAGTTCCACAAAACAACTGAGTATTATCGAACAATCATGAGAACAAACGCCCCAAACACGTGCAGGAATGCCTCCTTGCTGCAGACCTACTCGAAGAAGATACATTTTCCTTTCCTTTAATATATGTTTCTTCGCCATAAAGCGATTACCATGACAAGGTGCACTAGAGGAACTAACCCGTAATAGATATATCGCGATTCACCTAACCAGATCTCATTTCCCACCTATCATTTTGTGCAAAAAAAGTTGGCCTACATTCTTACATCGTTCATCCCTCCATCCACAGCAAGGCATCCTCAGTAGAATTCCTTGAACTCATCGTCCGTAGTAAACACTCTGATTTCATCATGGCTTCCCAGGACATTGAGTTACTCTTCATAAATGTTAATGTCGATCCTGACAAAGATGAAGACCCCTTCGAATATCATAAGGGAACAGTGTACTATCAGGCAAATGATCTCATATTGAACTGTCTCTTAGTTTTGCTTTTGCAAACATTCTTGTTGGGCGTATAAAACAGGTCATTCATGAAATGGATATATCCATCATTTATTGATGAATGTCGTCAATACTTTCGTCAAGATCATTGATGGCAATACACCTCTACACTTCAAGGATGCCTTTAATTAAAGCGAAGTCTGGGCTCTGCTTCACGGTAGAGCGGACTACCACCAACCAGCTGAACTTCTTTGATGTTCTTCTTAACTATCCCTAGGATAACATATAAAACTTCGTTTATGTTGAAGCACCACCAAGTCCCCCGAATGTTACTTGGAATCTACTACTAGTGCATATATCCAACATTCCTTCTCCCACTGTAGCAGTTGAGCGTCTACTCATATCCAACTTAAGCAGGATTGCAAAAAGACTAATATAGCAGTTAATTACATGAGTGGGTATTCAAACAACAATGATGATGAATAGAATGTAACTCTTTATAAAGAAAATCATAGCAGCAAACTTTCAACTTATTCTGCTGGTCATACAGAAAAAAAAAAAAACATATGACTCGAAAGAGGAAGATATGCATATGTACATGGTGAAAGAAAAAATGACTATTTATAACCCCTTTTGGGGCCCTCTTTTACAAGACAATCATAAATTTTACCAACTCGTACGTTTTTTTCTAATAAATAAATCTATTTTATTTTGTAAAATTATAATTAAGGTTCTCATAATATCAGAACAAATAAGAAATAAAAATAGTAACAAATTCTTAGCATATTTGTTGAAAAATATTTAGGTAAATTTACTGAGAACGAAGATTCAGTACCTTTTTTTTTACCTTTACATGTTTTTTTTATAATATTTCTTTGCACCTTTCTTTGTAAAATTACATTTACAACC
>NC_061095.1:33829778-33863975 GCF_015104395.2 Macrobrachium nipponense | reverse complement strand
GGTTGTAAATGTAATTTTACAAAGAAATGTTCAAAGAAATATTATAAAAAGATGTATAGTAAAAAAAAAGGTACTGAATCTTCGTTCTCAGTAAATTTACCTAAATATTTTTCAACAAATATGCTCAGAATTTGTTACTACTTTTATTTCTTATTTGCTCTGATATTGTGAGAACAGTAATTATAATTTTACAAATTTACAAATAAAATAGGATTTATTTATTAAAAAAAAAAAACGTACGAGTTTGGTAAAATTTTATGATTGTTCTGTTGTAAAAGATGGCCCCCAAAAGGGGTTATAAATAGTCATTTTCAACTTCAAGGGGAAGGTACAGAAAATTTGTTATATATTTTTTTTCTTTCACCATGTACATTTGCATATCTTCCTCTTTCGAGTCATATGTTTTTTTCTCTTTCTTTCTTTTTTTAAATTGGCCAACCTAAAAGTTTACCTGGCCTGAGGAGCTGCATATCGATATATTTACCCGTCCAGTAAGGATTAAGAAGTTATTTTTTTATGACTGAAAGTATACAGCTGAAATTGTAACGAATGTATGACCAGCAGAATAAATTGAAAATTTGCTGCTATGATTTTCTTTATAAAGAGTTACATTCTATTCATCATCATTGTTGTTTGAATACCCACTCATGTAACTGCTATATTAGTCTTTTTGCAATCCTGCTTAAGTTGGATATGAGTAGACGCTCATCTGCTACCGTAGGAGAAGGAATGTTGGATATATGCACTAGTAGTAGATTCCAAGTAACATTCGGGGGACTTGGTGGTGCTTCAACATAAACTAAGTTTTATATGTTATCCTAGGGATAGTTAAGAAGAACATAAAAAAAGTTCAGCTGGTTGCTGGTAGTCCGCTCTACTGTGAAGCAGAGCCCAGACTTCGCTTTAATTAAAGGCATCCTTGAAGTGTAGAGGTGTATTGCCGTCAATGGTCTTGACGAAAGTATTGACGACATTCATCAATAAATGATGGATATATCCATTTCATGAATGACCTGTTTTATACTCCTAACAAGAATGTTTACAAAAGCAAAACTAAGAGAGAGTTCAATATGAGATCATTTGCCTGATAGTACACTGTTCCCTTATGATATTCGAAGGGGTCTTCATCTTTGTCAAGAACGGCATTAACATTTATGAAGAGTAACTCAATGTCCTGTGTCAAGTACCGGCTTTTTTCATTAATTAAACGGATCCGTGTACATATTGTATATACCTAAATAAATAACTAATGGTAACCACCTTTCGTAATAAGTACGAAATCTTGAAATTAAGTTAAAATGTAGCTCTCCAGTATCCTTGTAAAACCTACCTTCTGATTCCCCCTCCTGTCTCGTTCTCTTTACTCCCCCTCTCTCCCCATCCCCCCCTCACGTTTTCCTTCGCTCTGGCTTATTTGCCACCTGTGTGTCTCGTCCCAGCTCCTGCCTCGTAAGCGCTTGTTTAAGAACTTCTCTGATCATTGTGAGTACGGTTATTATACCATATGATATTTTGGATTTTTTTTTGGTATTGGGCAGAATATTTAGTTATTATGTTGGTTATGTTAATTAATTTGTAATGTTTTGATATGTTAAGTTTTGTTAATTAAATGTAATTGTTTTATTGTTTTTTTCCATATAACCTATTGTTAATTTTGTGGATTTAACTTGAACCTTGCAAATGGGGGCCTGACCGGGATCTCTAAATTTAAAATTAAATTCTGCCCAAATCCATTTCAACGTAACATTTTGTATTCTGATCGTGGGATATGATTATCATGTGTTGAGTATTAATGTTACAGTGCGCAAAGTAATTCAGTGATGTGTCAACAGTGATACCGTAATCCTTTTAGAGTAAGCTTTATTTTTAGTGCTAACGAGGTATCTCTATTGTTCTGTCCGCGAGCCACCATCGACCTCAAGTGTCTTTAAACTATAATTACGGTTGTAACTAAGCCAATATAGTTTATAATCGGGTCTTGAGCACTGATTAACCACTTTAGTTGTATTTGGAGCATTCAGCGGAAAATCTTAAGGTAACATATTTTGCTTAGCGGCCGTCGACATGGGTAGTTCGTGTAAATGCTCGTTATAACTAATTATCCTTGTCCGAAGCATTCTTTTCCGAGGTGTTAACTTCAGAATTCGCTTCCCAGTTTCCATTGTGCACATCTATTATGACTTAGTGTTTAACACAGTATATGGTGTAGACTATATATCCTACTTTCAGAAGTAGCAATTGTTTACAAGGTGTTACTAACAGGTAGACGTACTCTTAACTCGAATGCCGCTCTTTAGTGTTGATGATTTTCATAGTGACCCAGCGGTCACTCCTGACTTCCATTGTTGTCGCTAATAAGAATGAAACTTTTGTTTGTTAGCAGCTAAATTTGGGGTAGCTCTTCCTCCTAATGTAAGAAGGATGTAGTACGTAATTACATAGTACAGCATTGTATAAGTGAAGACCTAGTGGATAGTTCTGAGGGCAGCAAGTATATCGTAGACGTGGGTGATAAATCATCGGATGTAGAGTATATGAAGCTGGCTATTCAGTTAGAGCAAATGAAAAGAGAAACCATAATTGCTGAACTAGAGAAGAAAAAGAGACAGTTGGAAATAGAAAATCAGGCTTTATTAGAAAGACAGCAAAAGGAAACAGAGGTTTTATTAGAAAGACAGCAAAAGGAATTGGAGTTTATTCAAGCTAAATTAGACTATGAAGCTTAGTTAGCTCAGCAAATGGAAGAGAGTAAAATCAGGTTAGCTATGGAAAATAAAAAGCAAGAATTAGAACTAGAAGCTAGACAACCAATGAAATGTGATTTGACTAGATGCATCAAGTTAGTTCCTAAGTTCGATGAGACTGAAGTTGACACGTTTTTAAGAATTTCGAAGACTTGGCTTCTTACATGAAATGGCCTCTTGAACAATGGGTGTGGCTCATTAAGCCTAAGTTGGTCGGAAAGGCTGCCACTGTGGTTGGTAGTCTGGTAGGTGACTTGAGCTATATGGTAATCAAAAAGCTGTTTTAGATGCATATGCTGTAACTAGTGAGGTTATCGTCAAAAGTTTCGTAATTATAAGTTAAGCCCCATATTAAGACTTGGACTGAATTTGCTGCAGAAAAATTAAGGTTGTTTAAGAAGTGGCTTGACTCAGAAGATTTAGTTACTTATGAGGAATTAATTAATCTCATTGTAACTGAGGAATTTAAGAGACTTCTCCCTCAAAATCATGTTGTATATAGCTGATAAGGAAGAGAAGGATCTCAAAAAGGCAGCTGTTTTGGCTGATAACTATTCATTAATACATAAAGGCAGTCTGGGTAATGTAAAACAACATAGAGCAGAACCGCTGGGTGATAAAGATGGGAAGACTGATAGGGTTTGTTTTGCAATATTGTAAGAAGGAAGGCCACATGATTAGTAATTGTCCGAATCCTGCATGTAAGAGGGGAAAAGTGACTGAAAACAGAGCTCCAGTTAAGGTGTTCCCAGGATACATTTCAGACGCCGGTAAAGAATCTGCAATGCATTGCGTATCACAGGATAAGAAATTGTTTGAAAAATTAATTTGTAACGGTACAATATCATTGCACAGTAGTGATAAACCCATTAAAGTAAGAATGTTAAGGGATGCAGGTTCAAACAAACCAAAAGCATTTAATTAAGTGTTGTTCCAAATCTCACATTGCTTGATGAAAATGTCATAGTCAGGGATTTAACTGACGCTAAACTATTGCCGCTTACAGAAGTGTTCGTGGATTGTCCGTATGCCAACTAGTAAAGTAAAAATAGCTGCTAGAGAAGGGAATTTCCCCTTGCCATATGTACAAGTGTTACTTGGTAACGATCTTGCTGGAGAACTGTTGTTACCCAATCTGATAATGTATGAAACTCCTGGAATAATAAAGGAAAGTGAGAATGAAAGAGATCGTGAGTACGAAAAAGAGGAAAATGAAAAGGAGTCAAAAGTGGAGGGTTGTGTTATGTGATGACCCGCAGTATGGTTAATAATGATCGAGTGAAAGTAAGTGTACCCAACCTCGCAGATAAAAGTACAAATGAACAAGAAAAGCCTTGTAAAGTTACAGAAAGAAGATCCAACTTTAAAGGGTGTTTATAAGCAAGCATTGGAGAAAGGAATGGAAAAGGTACCTGGATATTACTTTAAGGATGATGTACTTTTCAGGTTATATAGACCTCCTAGGCTGGGTAATGATGAAACATGGAGTGACAGAGAACAGTTAATTAGTTCCTCATGATTTACATAAAGATTTATTGGAGCTCGATCATAATGTTGATTCACATTTTGGAATTACTAAACTTACAACCGATTAGCATAGATTTTTTTCATTTTTTCTGGCCTAAAATGAAGGCGGATGTTGTAAATTTCATTAAACATTGTCATATTTGTCAAATTGCCGGTAAACCTATTAAGGTTATACCAAAGGCACCTTTGAATCCTATTATTGTACCTCATGAGCCCTTCCATCGAATTATCCTTGATTGTGTAGGTCCCCTGCCTAAGACTAAGAAAGGTAATCAATATCTTGTGACTATAATGTGCCCTACCTCACGATTTCCTATTGCACTTCCAGTCAAGAATATTTCCTCTAAAAATGTTCTTAACCACTTACTCAAAGTATTTACAACTTACGGGTTTTCCTAAGGAAATCCAGTGTGATAGGGGTACCAAATTTACTAGTGATGTTTTTCAGGAAAATCTCTGATATTGAGTTCAGTGCATAAAACAGTGTCTCTCATCTCCTTATCACCAGAATCTCAGGGAGCATTAGAACGGCATCATCAGACTTTAAAGTCGTTGCTTAGGAAATTTTGTATTTAATCTGAATCTGATTGGGATGAAGGCATAGACTATTTACTATTTGTAATTAGGGAAGTACCTTCTGAGTCTCTAGGTGTATCCCCTTTTGAAATGCTATACGGTCGTAAAGTACGTGGTCCTTTACAAGTAGTTAAAGATAAGTTACTTGACAAGTATAACGTAGAGGCTATAACAGTGAGTCAGTACCTACAGAAATTAAAGGGAAATATTAATAAGATTCATAAGTTTGCTCTAAACAACTTGTGTGAAAATCAAAAAGAGATGAAAATTAGGTATGATAAAAACAGTAAAGATAGGAAGTTTAATGTGGGAGATTTAGTCTTGGCCTTCTATCCCATTACTGGTTCTCCTTTTAAAAGTAAGTTTTCTGGCCCTTATGTTATACAGAAACGTTTAAATAATCAGAAATATCATAAAAACTCCAGATAGACGTAAAAGCACTCAGTTAGTCCATGTCAATATGCTTAAAGAATATCATGCCGATTCCTCTGCTGCTCTATTTTGTTCCAGAGACACAGATATTGTAAAACAAAAGTCCACCACCTTAAAGGATGTAAATTCTTTAGGCCTAAATGAAATCCCATCTTGGGCTGACTTTTCTAATAAAGAAATCTTAGAATCTCTTCCGCAGTATATACAGCACCTAAATGAGGAGCAACGTGTGATATTAAGAATCTGCTACGACAGTATGAAGATGTATGCAGTGATAATCCCCGAGAATGCAGTGTTTTTTTATTTCTTTCACCAGACATTTTGAGGGGTTTATTTGCCAGAACTTCGTTCCTTATACGACAAAACTACTATCGAACCAACTTTGAAAAACGGAAGGTAATGCAAGAAGAGGTCGAGTATCTACTGAAGCATAAACTTGCTGTGCCTAGCAAGTCTCCTTGGGCTTCTCCTTGGCTTACTAGTGCCCAAGTCTAATGGTAAGGTCAGGTTATGTACAGACTATAGAAAATTAAATTCGGTAAACATAAAAGAGTTATCCCCTGCCACGTATTGATGATATACTGGACTCCATTGGTAAGTCGAAATATTTAACCCAAGTCGATATGCTGAAGGGTTATTAATCAAGTCCCATTGTCAGGGAGAGCGAAGGAGATGTCCGCCTTTATTACTCCCTTTGGGTTGTTCCAATATAGAAAGACTTCCTTTTGGTCTGTGCAACGCACCTGCCACATTTCAGAGAACGATAAATGATGTCATAAGAGATCTGGATGTGTTTACGGTTACTTGGATGACATTCTTGTAGTATCTGACACATGGGAGGAACATCTTTGTAAACTTAAAGCACTTCTTGATAGATTTAGAAGGTTGGGTTTGACAATAAATCTTGCTAAATCATAAACTTTGCTAAAGCTCGTGTAAAGTACTTGGGACATGTTATTGGAAGCGGGGAAATCTTGCCTAAAACCACTAATATAGAAGCTATATTAAATTATCCCGTACCTACAAACAGAAAAGAAGTAATGAGATTCATTGGAATTACCTCCTATTACCGTAGATTTTGCAAGAATTTCAGTAATGTAGCTCATCCGTTGATAAACTTGACTAGTACCAAGACTAAATTCGTATGGGGATGGGATGAACTTGTCAAGACTCCTTCAAACAGATCAAAAGCCTACTTTGCTGTAAACCAGTATTAACAACTCCTGATCCTTCAAAACCTTTTGTTCTCCAGGTAGATGCAATGTGGACTACGGTGTTGGTGCTGTCCTCCTACCAAGAGAAGCCTGAAACGAACTTGCTTCACCTGTGTCTTACTATTCATGCAGGTTGAAGAAGCACCAAAGGTCGCTATCTACTGTGGAGAAAGAGCTCCTAGCTATAGTACAAGCCTTGCAGAAATATGAAGTCTACGTTTCCACAAATAACCCCATTACTGTGTACACCGACCACAACCCCCTCGTCTTCTTGAACAGAGCTCGAAATGTGAACCAGAAAATTTTAAGATGGTCTCTCTACTTGCAAAACTTCAATATCAGTGTTCAGCACATTCGTGGTCAAGACAATCGTATAGCTGATGCACTGTCAAGAACACCCGTACCAGGGAATATCGTACCTTCATAGGTTACGATCTCTTCAGCGGGGAGGAGATGTCAAGCACCGGCTTTTTTCATTAATTAAACGGATCAGTGTACATATTGTATATACCTAAATAAATAACTAATGGTAACCACCTTCGTAATAAGTACGAAATCTTGAAATTAAGTTAAAATGTAGCTCTCCAGTATCCTTGTAAAACCTACCTTCTGATTCCCCCTCCTGTCTCGTTCTCTTTACTCCCCCTCTCTCCCCATCCCCCCCTCACGTTTTCCTTCGCTCTGGCTTATTTGCCACCTGTGTGTCTCGTCCCAGCTCCTGCCTCGTAAGCGCTTGTTAAGAACTTCTCTGATCATTGTGAGTACGGTTATTATACCATATGATATTTTGGATTTGGTATTGGGCAGAATATTTAGTTTATTATGTTGGTTATGTTAATTAACTGGTAATGTTTTGATATGTTAAGTTTTGTTAATTAAATGTAATTGTTTTATTGTTTTTTCCATATAACCTATTGTTAATTTTGTGGATTTAACTTGAACCTTGACACCTGGGAAGCCATGATGAAATCAGAGTGTTTACTACGGACGACGAGTTCAAGGAATTCTACTGAGGATGCCATGCCGTGGATGGAGGGATGAACGATGTAAGAATGTAGGCCAACTTTTTTTGCTACAAAATGATAGGTGGGAAATGAGATCTGGTTAGGTGAATCGCGATATATCTATTACGGGTTAGTTCCACTAGTTTGCACCTTGGTCATGGTAAAACAATCGGGCTTTTTTATCAGCAAAAAGAAACAAAAAAATATTAAAGGAAAGGAAAATATATCATCTTCGAGTAGGTCTGCAGCAAGGAGGCATTCCCGCACGTGTTTGGGGTGTCTGTTCTCATGATTGTTCGATAATACTCGGTTGTTTTGTGGAACTCCAGCATGCAGATGTCGGCAGCAATCCGACGCTTTGGATATGACATATTTCATCCAGAGTCTTCTAAGAAGTTCTTGGGATGGAAACGTTTGTTGGTTAGCTCCGACCTGAGATCGAAATATATAGGACTCTGAGGAATTAGAAAGATCAGATCATCAGAGATAAGAGAAGAAGAAAGAGAAGGAAGGATAGGAGAAGAAGAGGACGCACGAGAGAGAATGGGAACAGAAACAAGAAGGTAAAGTCCGTAGTTTGTAGTCCCGATGCAGAGTAAACCCTTTCTGTGAAGAAGCGTCCTGCAAGTGGTTTTCAGAAGTAGCCAGTCTTTCAGGTTTCAAGGGTAAGTCATTCCTTCCTAAGGTGTTAAGATAAGAAGTTCATCTGAAGTTTTTACTGTCCCCTTGGGAAGCCATCATTTCGAAGAACTATTACTGCTATGTATGGGGAAAACCTGATCATACGTCTAAAGTTTGTAAGAATAAAGGGGCTTTTAGTAGCTCAGAATTAACTTGTTTCTGATGTAATGAGAAAGGGTGTTTAGCAAGAAATTGTACTGTAGAAAGGAAGAACATTAAGAAATCATTGTCTCTGGTTAACCTTTTGTCAAGTAGAAATGATGTGATGAGAGAAACTAGGAAATTTTATGGAGAATTTCTGTTAGACGGTGTAGTTTCCTCTCTTGGAGGAGGGGATTCGAGAGAAATAGTCTTGCTTCGGGACACCAGAGCTGCTGTCTCTCTAATCAGGAGAGAGAGTGTGCCAAAACAGGCAGAAATCAACATGGAACTTGGAAAGTCAGGGAGTGTCTGGAGAAGTGAAACTAGCAGTCGTTGACAGTTTGCCTGTTGATGGGGTTGACATTATTGTCGGTAATGACTTAGCTTTATCCAAGTATGTGGATCCTGTTGAGAGATTCCAGTGTCTGAAATGGTAGTAACTAGGTCAGGTTTAGATACAGACATAGACTACGTTCATAGTTTGTTCGTGGATTCGAACGAGTGTGATAAAGGTTGCGAGGTTGATCTTGTCATGAGTGTGGCTGAGAGACCTGACTCTATCGTTTGGTGACAGTGCTAGCCAAGCGGAAGGTGTAGCTGTCGAGAATAACGTAGTGGATGTAGTGGAATCAAGTAATAGTTACTATGATGAATTAGGCACTAACCATTGAAAAAGGATAAGCTAGTCAAGTTTCAGAAAGAGGATGAGAAACCACTAACCCACCCAAATTTTTTCATGTCAGCAAGATGATGATCTCGATAATGTATGTAAGGAAACTTTTTTTTTAAAAGACGAAGTTTTGTTTCGTTATGTTCGCCCTAAGTCAGGTAGCAAAGAGGAGATCACCGAACAATTAGTGGTCCCTAGGAAGTTCGTGAATTAGTTTTGAAGCTAGCGCATGATGAGTAAGGACATTTGGGAGTAAATAAAACTTTCAGGTGTATTTGTAGGGCGTACTTTTGGCCTAAAATGAGAAGTGACTTGAAGAGGTATGTTTTAAGCTGTCATGAATGCTAAATTGCTGGAAAACCGAATCAAGTAATTCCCAGAGCTCCGTTGTGTAATATTCCTTCAGTTAGCGGACCTTTTGAGAATCTAGTTATCGATATGGTCAGACCATTGCCTAGAAGTAAGGGAGGAGTTATATCTGTTAACAATCATTGATAGACTAACTCGCTATCCAGAAGCAATACCCGTAAGAAGATGTAATGCAAGGACCGTAGTTAAACTCTTGTTAGATTATTTTTCTAAGTTGGTCTGCCTCGTATCATGCAGTGATAATGGCAGTAATTTTGTATCCAAATATTTCAGGGATAGGATGAAAGAGTTAGGTATTAAACTCGTAACTTCCACACCTTATCACCGCCCAGAAATCACAGGGCACCTTGTTTGGATGCGGTTTCACCAAACGTTAAAGAGTTGTCATAACTTTAAATATGACTGGGAAGAAAAAGTTACCTTTTGTTTTGTTAGCTTTAAGGTTGGCATCGAATGACACTACAGGATTTAGTCCTTTCGAGCAGGTTTCAGTCACACCGCTAGAGGTCCTTTGGAAATGTTGAAATGTAACCTAATGCTTCAAGAAGGCAGAGAGGACTACAGTATTATAAAAACAATTTAAGATATGCTTGGCAACTAGCAAAGACGAACGAGAGTGAAAGTCAAGGGGAAACTTAAAGGAGAAATGATCTTAGAGCAAAAGAGAGAAGTTTCTGCATGGGAGATAAAGTTTTAGTACTAGTCCAGAAAGAAGGTTCCTCTTTATCTTATAAGTTCGAAGGTCCTTTGTTTTTTCCAATTTCGAAAAGAGGGGAAATCTAAGTTATTTATCTATATGGGTAAGCGCAGAGTTAAGTGGTTTCATATAAACTTACTCAAGAAAATATAACGAACGCCCCGTGCCTGTAGTAATGGTGTCACAGAAAGAAATTAGTTTTGAGAAAAAAACTGAGGGGCTTAAGAATTTTCGAAGTTTTTAAATCAGAGTTTAATAAAGGAAAAATTGAGAGAAATACATAGTTGTTTTAGTGAATTATCCTGAAACTATTAGTGACAAACTAGGTCTCTACCCAATATTTTAGAACATGATATTGAGTTGCAAGACACAAAACCCATTAGGCAAAGTATATGGTTTCGTCTGAGTCCAGAAAAAGCAAAATTTGTGAGGAAGGAAATTATTCATATGCTAGATAATGATTTTGATTAGGAATTTAACTTAGCGATTAATGTCAGTGATCTCGGTGTAGGAGGGGTTTTGTTACAAGAAGTGAAAGAATGAAGACATCCAGTTGCCTATTATTCAAAGAAACTAAATAAAGCGCAGCAGAATTATTCAGCTATTGAAAAGGAATTGTTTAGTTCAGTTACAGCCTTGCAACACTGAGATTTAAGTACGAAATAGTTCTGTTTTAGCTGTGTATAACTGATCATAATCCGTTAGTTTATTTAGAGAGATTTAAGAATAAAACGTCTAATGCATTGGAGTTTAGAATTACAAGACTATAACCTGAAGATAGATCATATAAGGGCAAAAGGATAATGCTATAGCTGATAACCTCTAAAGATTTTTTTTATTTTTCAGAATGAGTAGCCTGATGACCGTTTTCTATTTTACCACGGTTTGGTGAATGAATTGAGAAGTGTGATTGTTTACTGAATTGAAGCTTTATGCACTTGTTACTACCCTGTTGTTTGATTCTTGTTTCTCTTTAAAAAAATTTAACTAAAGCAGTTGATTTAATTTTTTTTCTTTTGGGGGAACGTGTCATGGTAATCGCATTATAGCTAAGAAACATATATTAAGGAATGGAAAATGTATCTTCTTCGAGTCGTTCTGCAGCAAGGAGGCATTCCCACACGTGTTTGGGGCGTCTGTTCTCATGATTGTTCGAGAATACTCTGTTGTTTTGTGGAACTTTAGCACGCAGATGTCGGCAGCCTATATATATATATATATATATATATATATATATATATATATATATATTATATATATATATATATATATATATATATGTCTTTGAGGAAGTAGAAACATCAGCTCATCAGAGAAAAACGAGAAGAAGGAAGAGACAAAGGATAAGAGAAGAAGAGGACACACGAGAAAGAGTGGGAACGGAAACAAGAAAGTAAAGTTCGTACTCGTAGTCGGAGAGAGAGAGAGAGAGAAAGAAGTCCCAACGCCGAGTAAACCTTTTCTGTGAAGAAGTGGTCTGCAAGTGGTTTGGAGAAGTAGCCCGCTCTTCAGGTTTCAAGATTAAGTCATTCCTTACTGCAGTGTGAAGATAGTAAGAAGAAGCTCATCTGAAGTTTTTACTGTCCCCTTGGGAAGCCATTGGTTCGAAGAACTGATCTCAACAGCTGCAAAACTGACCAGCAAGTGTTTCATTACCGCACTGTTTCCCCCCTTTTCACATATAGTCAGATTTAACTTTGTTATGTGAAAAGGAGAAACCATTCTGCATTTATCTTTGTGAATAATGCTTGTAAATAAACTTCGGTTCTGATTGAGCTTCTTTCTATATCCGTATCCCATGTTTCAATTGTTGTGTTGAATCTTTTTGTTTATTGTCATAAAGAACCTGAGCGGATCTCGGTCCGTAAAACACCTCACGTTGTGCACTGTTGGCACCGCTTAAGTTTATTTACAGCGTCTTTTGTGCCCTTAGATGTGCCGACTTTTTGACCGAACTTTTTCATCTCCGTTTCCGCCTCGTTATTCCTTTTTGTTTTTTCACCCTTAATCCACCGAATTAACGCGCTACGTGGCTGAAAGTGCCCAGCCCTGCTTGGCTTCACAGTCAACTTTAAATAAATCAAATAAAATCATTTATAAGCCAGGACGAATTACCTGCCTCATAGGTTTCAAAATCACGTAATAAAAAGAAAAAGGCAAAATCTTCCACTATTTTCTAGAGTTTGGTTGCCATCCTTACGAGCGTTGATCGCCTCAGTCAATCTACTACTGGCTTTTGATGTCGTCGTCTGCGGGATTCCTCGTTATTTTCTTAAATTTCGTCTCAGCATTTCATTATCCTCAGTAGAATCTTCGAATTCGTCGGTAATAACGGTTCCGGTGGCATCATTAATTCTATCGGTTGTGTTGAATTAGAAATTATTCTTGAGCTATGGGAATGCATATAGCTTAGGAAGATATATTTATATTTTATTATCTTATCCATTTTTATCGAAAGAATTTCGCAAAATATAACACTTATAACTGGTTTAGTGGCTGGAATATGTTGATAGATTTTGGAAAAATCACCTTGCAGGAGGGTTTGTGGGTCTCTGAACGCTGTGTTTCCATTTGTTTTAATTACAGGGCATTTATTTTGTCCCGAAAAATAAACCAGCACAGAAAAGACGCCGCAGCAATTCAGGAAAAAGTGTTTGCTGCTATTTCATCTGGTAGAGTGGATCTCTTCGTTCAGAAAATGAACTTCTAGCCATTACATGTAAAGTAATCTATAAAATGCATACGAGAATACCCGGCACTCTTTCTCATTCATCATATGATTGATGCGAAGTTAAGCAACGGTTTCACTTCCCTTTACCGATAGGTTATATCCCCCCACCCCTCAGCCGTTTCAACGCACATTCCAAGGATGCATTTGGAATCACAGAGAAAGTCAGGGATGAAGGATGCCAACAAGAAGAATATTTGATATGATATAAGACTTCTAAGGATAGAAACGTTGGAATTTTCCTGCTCTCTCGTGAAATGAAGATGATGAATGTTTGCCCTCGAAGGTGATATAAAGAAAAAATGTGTGATAGTGGTGACTTATCTTTTTTGTTTAAATTTTTATCTGATGAATGTATATTAGAATTAGTTTTCTCACGTATACTAAGTAACCTTATCCCCTTCTTCCTCAACAGAAATATCCACAAACCTTTACTGGTGATTGCATATATTTTTAATCCATCTGACCCGCAATTTATATATCTCTCAATGCTACAAAGAAAACTAAAACTGGGTGTTAGTTCTGAATTGCTTTTGGCTTAATTTCTAGCCAATTATTGAAATATATCTCACACAGTTAACGATTCAAGGAAGGAAGTGCAAATGCATACAGTTGGAAGCGAAAAATCCAAATTCCTGCCTGAGGTTTTGTACTCTGTTTACAATCTGTATATCCCCTTTGTCTGTCTGCGTTTAACTGTCTCCGTTAAAATATCGTAGACATTCTCGTTTTTTCTTTTGAAATTTAATGGATCAAGTTTATAGATGGCTTGACTCATATTCACATCTTGTATCTTCAATCGGTATCAACCTACCTCCGCCATGATAGCTGATTGTAAAGCTTGTATCAATTGGCTAATTATGAATATGTCTCTTGTACACACGTGATAGCTGACTGGTAAGATGATGTGTGATTTCTTTAGACCACGAATACTAAGCATTAAATATAGTTAAATACTCAGTTCAGTGTATCACTGGGATAGCTGACAGCCGGGGGAATAATTACCGATAAGTGCTTTGTCCATGGCAAGATGCAAAACGCTACCTGCTTTAAAATCAATGATAAACAGTGACTTTAATCCCAAAGTCATCAAGAGAAGTAAAAGCTGATATCAACTGTGCTAAACTTGTGTCTGTAGTACTCACGCTTTATACCTAGAATCAATATCAATATCAACCCACCTCCACCATAATACATGATCGGAAAGTTGTAACTCTCGGCTAATTATGAATTTTTGTCACCTATATACACGTGTTTTTTTCAGTTTCACCAGTATCAAACCAAAAATATTATTTAATATCTAGTTCACCATACATTCAAGGGGAGTTGTAACTGAAAAGTACTTCGGTAATTTTGGAAGGCCTGGCTAGTTTAAATTGTTGACAAATATGACACGGGGCTACAATATCGTCGAACACATGATACATCAGGGTTCCTCAGAAGTATAGAAATCATTGTTTTAAAGTGATAAAATGCGACATTAATCCCAAAATTCCTAAGAAGAGGGGGACGGGGCCTGGGTTATCTTTCATATCATTATGATAAATGGTAATACAAGCACATTTTTTGCGTTGTATTTTTTTTTTTTTTTGTTACAGTCTTTTTTGCCGTTTCTATTGAGTTGTCTAATAGACAGTTAAAAATTTTCAATTTATTGCCTAAATATTCAGGGTTATATATACGTAATGATCTTAAGGAACACTGATTTCTTAACCTTAATTCTTTGAATAAATTAAAAAAAAATCTACAGGTTAAGAAATATTAGTAGATTCTTTTCTAAACACAATATATATACTCATTAATGTTTTTTATGCATTAGGCAACAGAAATGGATAATTGCAGAAATCATCATCTTTTCCATTTCCATGATGAATTTAATTGAAGGTACTAATTGATTTAACTAGTCAAGAAACTTATTTACATTTTCCTACTCTCTCCATACACAAACTATATCATCAATATACCTGCGTGGAATGATTTTATTAAGTATCTTACTTTGAAATATTCAATATACAAATTACTAAGAGCATAGGGTAGTGAATTGCCCATCACCAAACCAAAATTTTGTAAACAAAATTTCCCATGGAATTCAAATTTATATTTTCTTACATAGTTTAATCGGTTCAGATGGAGTGTCATGTTTTCTAGTAAAAACCTGGATAGATACCTTTAGGAATAGATATACCACATTAAAACTTAGGAGCCTGGATTTAGTATTAATCTGAGGGTCATTTAATTAATTTGCCAGGTCCACATCATTCTTTATATTAGCATCAAAGATGATACCAACCAATGGGTGAAGAATAATCCACTACGCACTTTGCTAGATTGTAAGAAGCGGAACCAACTAAGCTAATAACTGAACTGACAAGAAAATTTGTCTTGTTGTAATTTTATCGTACTGCACCCATGTGATACCACTGAGTGGTCACACACAACATTCTTATAAGTCCTTTTTTGATTTACTTTTTAATATTTTTTTTGCTCTGCTATTGAAAGTGCACATGCTTTTTTTTACTCATATTCATATCAGGACCTCACCTTTTCTATAAAAACTAGTTTTAATTATATTCCTTTCCACTCCATTATTAAAAAGCATCATTTTTTCGTTCTTCCTAGTTGACGGTATGATTGTTCTCACTAACATGTAAAAAAAAAATTACTGTTCACCTGCTTGTATGCTGTTCTATTCTCTTAATGCTTAATTGGGGTAAGACTTTGCAGTGACAAGCATGTCCAAAGGATGAAGAATTAGAGAATAGAGGCATTGTGACAATATATAAAATATATATATAGATATATATATATATAGGCTATATAGTATATGATATATAATATATATAATATATATATATATATATATATATGATATATTATATATATATATATATATATAACTATATTATATATAATATATATATATATATATATATATATATATATATATGTATATATATACTATATATATATATATATATATATATAATATATATATATATATCTATAATATATATATATATATATATATACATATAATATATATATAGATAATATATATATATATATATATATATATTTGATGTGTGTGTATATATATATATACATATATATACACACGTACATACAAATATTGAAACAAAAGAAAATTTAGTATGTACTTCTCTCCCTCGCTTAATGTCTTCCCTTTGTAAAGTCAGTCTAAGTCTAATGGAGCTAAGGAGACTAACTTTCTGCTCCCCCAACACCCAATGTTTTCCAGTTTAAAAAAACAATAGATTCGTCAGGGTCCCTAAGGTATCCTTCCCCTAGTTTACAACCTCCTGTTCCTCTCTCGTAGTAGCCATCTTGCTTTGTGAGACGTACCCGCGTGAAGTCAGATTAATCAACAGATATCACAAGTTTAACATACGACTAGAATTTGAGAAATATCTAGAAGTGTACGTGAACTATCGGTGAATATTAGTGTGCAAATAGTAGGATAAAGCGTCTTCTAAGTTAGTTTATCAAGTAATACTATAAATCAGAACAAGATGGCAGTAAGTTCCAACTGCGGGAAGAGGTGGCGTAATTTGGCGTGTTTAGCAGATTCGCAATACGATGAGGTAGCAGGAAGGGAACTGGCATTTCTCATCTATGAAATCAACAACAGTCCTAACCAAAAAGATACAAAAGCATTCATAGATATATTTAGAAGGATATATCCTTCAAACTGGAACAAATCTAATGAAAAACATCTGAAAATAATTGAAGAAGTTCCAAATAAAATCCAAGTGGTCAAGAGACTCATAAAGAAAATATACATAAACCAACATATTCCGACAAAGAAAATGAATAAGGTGAATCTTGTGAATATCCTAATTGATGCATTAGGAAAAAGAATGCCAAAAGCATGCAAACTGTGTAAGGTTTGGTATAGCATAGTCAATCCACAAAACCTAATCAGAAAATGTGCTGCATGCAACATTCCGACCCATCCACAGTGTGCTGAGGTAATACAAGATTTGAGAAAAGATACAAGAATTTTTTTTGTTCAAACATGTCTATCATGGATAGACAATGTTATTAAATCAAGATTGAATGTACAAATAGTTGAGATGAAGAAAGAAAGAGGAAGAGGAAGAGAAGAAGAAAAAGAAGAAGAGGAAAACGGAAGAGAAGTAAACAAAAATGAAATGACAGAAAAAAATAAGAAAAACAAAGAACAAGATAAAAGTATGGATGCAGAGATACTCATTGATACTACATATGAGGCAATAAAGCAGCATACCTACGAAGAAATAATTACGATATGACAACAGAAAAGCAAATCCCGAAGAGGCTCTACCCAGATCTACACAATGACGGGAAAGAGGAAAAAATAGACAAGAAAGACAAAATCTGCAACCTTTTGAAAAGAGGGAATTGCAGATTTGGAGAAAGATGTTACTACAAACATCCTAAGATATGGTCAAAACTATGAAATATATGGTAAATAATGTGCATACTTAGATGGATATGGGGAATGATTGCAGAGATCTGCATCCAAAAATATGTAAAAACCTAAAAGAAGGAAAAGGATGTAAGTTCGACAAAAAATGCAAATATATGCACCCTGTAGCCATGAATCATAATCAAATAAATAACAACCAAGTAATAAAATCCAAAATAAGAAAGAAACAAATAAAAAAGAGAGAAATCAAGAAATATCAGGGCAAAAGAGAAAAGCAAACACCAATGAGATATGCAGAGGTTGTCAGCAAAAAAAGTTTCAAAGCATAGCTCCGAAATTCTACTCAAGAGATAATAAACCTGTATTTATTATGCAAGAGGATATTGCAGAAACGGAGAAAATTGCAGATTCAGACACAAAATGAATAATTATGATGAAGGAAGATCAAAATATTATGGGAAAAGTTGGATTTTTTAATGAAAAAAAGAACAACATACCAGAACAGGAAAGAGACATGGGAAAATCCTTATTACTACCATTATTAAATAAGAAGGAGAAAACACGCAAACCATCATAGTGATGAATGCGCAGGGTTTAGTTACGAGTAACTCAAAAAGAAAAATAGAGTACTTAGAAGAACTAACCCAAAATGAAAAGAAAATAGATATAATGAATATAAGTGAAACCTGTATTCCCAAGAGACTGGGAATGATGATCAAATAAAAGGGTTCCAAACTTATAGATCAGATAGAAAAAAATAGGAATCAAGGGGGAACCGCAATATATGGGAAAGACAAAAAACAAGAAAATATATGAGAAATATAGTAAACTCAGAATGTGAACTAATAGCGGTAGAATTTGAATCTGAAAAATTGATGAACATAGTAATATATAGACCTCCTAATACTAAAGAGTTTGACTTAATAATTGAAAAATTGGATGATATATGTAGAAATCACAAGGGACTGGACTATTCTCCTATCTGGTGACTTCAACTTTCCTTTCGTAGAATGGAAAGAACGAATAGGAGATTGTGGTTGTACTTATACATATAAAAAAGAGAGTAATAGTAGTGCAGAAGATAAGAGGCAATTTGAAAAGCTATTAGATATGCTACTAGAATACAACATTCAACAAATAAATCACCTGCCAACAAGAAAGGAAAATACTTTAGACCTAGTATTTGTGAACGAGATGAATTATGTTAAAGAAATAATAGTTTATAATGCGAGTATTTCAGACCATAATGTCATAGAATTTAACAGTTCATTCCAAAGCATGTGAAAATAGAGATAAGCAAGAAATGAAAAAGTGGGAAGGATATGGAAAATACAACTTCTACAGTAAAAATATAAAATGGTCAGAAATTAATGAAGAATTAAACAAAGATTGGGATAACATTTTCGTAAGTGATGACATAAGGGTAAATACGGAGATATTATATAAAATACTGGAGGAAATAGTGGAAAAATATATACCGAAGAAGAAAAGTAAACATCATTCATGCATACCAAGAGACAGAAGGATCTTGTTCCAGAAAATCAGAAAGTGGAAAAAAGGTCTTGCAAAAGAAAAAAATGCATGTAAAGTTATAGAACTAAAAAGTAAGATAGAAAATGCAGAACAAAAGATTATACAATCAAAAGAAAATGAAAAACGGGACTTGGAAGAAAAAAACCCTATTAAATATCAAGCAAAAGCCCCCCCCAAACTATTATACTCATATGCGAAGAAGATGAATAAAAGAAGAATAGAAATAGGCCCTCTGAGAATTGAAGGGAGATTAACGAATGAAAAAAAGGAAATTTGCAACATACTGGCAGAACGATATAAGAGAGAATTCACCCCTAGCAAATTAGATAAATTGAAGATAATGATATAGAAGTAAAGGGAAGAAAATAGTGAATATTTAGCTGACATAGAAATTAATGAAGCTGATATTTGTGCAGGCAATTAATGAATTAAAATGGAGCTGCTGCAGGGCCGGATGGAGTCCCTGCTATTTTGTTAAAGAAAGTAGTTCATTCTATCGCAAAGCCACTTGCAATATTATTAAGACAAAGTGTAGATACAGGCAAGATTTATGATGAGCACAAATTAGCATATATCACCCCTACTTTCAAAAGTGGATCAAGACTAGAGGCAAGTAATTATAGCCTGTGAATCTAACATCACATATTATGAAAGTGTATGAAAGGGTAATGAAGAAAAATATTATGAAACATTTAATAAAAAATAATTTGTTTAATATAGGACAACACGGTTTTTCGTACCCGGAAAAAGTACACAAACCCAACTGTTAGTCCACCGTGAGAACATATTCAAAAATATGAAAAGCGGAAATGAAAACAGATGTGGTTTATCTAGACTTTGCAAAAGCTTTTGACAAAGTAGACCATAATATTAGAAAAACACAATATCGTAGATAAAGTAGGAAGATGGTTAAAAGAATTTTTACACAACACAAAGAAAACAGATAGTTATTGCAAACGATGAGACAAATCGGATGAAACCAAGGTAATATCCGGTGTGCCACAAGGTACGGTGCTAGCTGCAATATTGTTTGTTATTATGATTGAAGACATAGACAGTAATGTTAAGGATTCGGTAGTGAGTAGTTTCGCTGATGACACAAGAATAAGTAGAGAAATTACTTGTGATGAAGATAGGAACGCTCTACAAAGAGACCTTAACAAAGTATATGATTGGGCAGAGGTAAATAGGATTGGTATTTAACTCTGATAAATTTGAATCAATAAAATTATGGAGACAGAGAAGGAAAGCTATATGCATATAGGGGACCTAATAATGAGACAATCACAAATAAGGAAGCAGTTAAAGACCTTGGTGTGATGATGAATAGGAACATGTTATGCAATGATCAAATAGCAATTCTGTTGGCAAAATGTAAAGCCACAAATGGGAATGTTGTTACGGCACTTCAAAACAAGAAAAGCTGAACACATGATTATGCTTTATAAAACATATGTTCGTAGTCCACTTGAATATTGCAATATGATATGGTACCCACACTATCAAAAGGTGATATTGCAACAAACAAGAGAAGTGGTACAAAGAAAGGTCCTTTACAGCTAGAATAGAAGAAGTTAAGGACCTAGACTACTGGGAAAGACTACAATCCTTAAAATTATTATAGTCTAGAAAGGAGAAGAGAACGCTACATGATAATTCAGGCATGGAAACAGATAGAAGGAATAACAGAAAATATCATGGAACTAAAAATATCAGAAAGAGCAAGCAGAGGTAGATTAATAGTGCCCAAAACTATACCAGGAAAAATAAGGAAAGCACACAGGACATTAATCCACTACGCACCAGCATCGATAATGCAGCGTCTATTCAATGCGTTGCCAGCTCATCTGAGGAATATATCAGGAGTGAGCGTAGATGTGTTTAAGAATAAGCTCGACAAATATCTAAACTGCATCCCAGACCATCCAAGATTGGAAGATGCAAAATATACCGGAAGATGTACTAGCAACTCTCTGGTAGACATTAGAGGCGCCTCACACTGAGGGACCGGGTGGGGCAACCGAACGAACTGTAAGGTCTGTAAGGTCAAGGTTAAGGTAAAGCGTTACCCTAAATGTACCTTGATGATCTGCTGGCCGAAGACCTTCTATTTCAGATAAAGCCTTGTCTCTGGGATGCACAAACACTGAAGGTTTAACGGGCTCCACGTACCAGTGTACTCTCTCACCTGACCTACCCTAGGCTGGCACGTTAGAAAGATTATAAAAGGTCAATACAGAGGTCAAAGGGAGGGCAAAAGACCGAACTCTAAAGGAGTTTGTGGCGATTAATACTGGCCATATTATTTGCGATAAAATCTTCTCTAGTTGGTTCCTTGGTGCAGCAATTTAATGCCCAACAGAGTAGAGAATCATTTGTGCGTTTGTAGAAGTGTAAACTATATTTTCATTTGAATTGAACAGTGAATAATTTAACAAAATTGTCCAATGTATTCAGTATGTCACTGTAACAGAGTTGACGACCGACCATGCCTAGCACAACTTATCCTTCTTTTCTGAGGTACTCATATAGGTAACAACTGTGCGTCTGTAGTCAAGCTATTTTTTTTAGCTAGAATCTGGTGTTCTTTGTAGGATTAGGACAGTGTTAGATTTATCAGTCTTCTCTTCACCCTCCGGTTTGTGGATTTTATCTCTTAGAGGTTGGGTCGTCTGTCCTGTAACATCTGTGATTAAACAAATAGTTTAAATGTCGCTGAAATTCGCGACAGAGTGCTTTGCTCTTGGCTTGCTCAAATCGGTTTGTTTCGACCGAGGCCTCCTTATAAACAGCCTCCCTGAGTGTACAATTAGAAGTCCCATTGATCGAGGTTCTATTGATATGAATTTACGCCATCTCCCCTCAACAAATGAGAAAAAGTCTGGCTTTAAGGTTCTTCGGTCTATTTCGTTGTTCTTATTCTCATTTCCATTCCATTCTTTTCCATATGTTAGACCCATTGATTCATTGTCATATAAGTCACCAGTGATAATCAGTAAATTGCCTTATCGTAAATTCATGTCAACCTTCTTGAGCCTTCAGCAATTTCCCTTTATACAGTTAAGTGCTCTGCTAATTTATCCATGTTTACAGAAAGACTATAAATATTGCTGTATCTTTCATCTGGTGCCACTATGCCCACAATCAAACCTTCAAGCGATTTAATTATTGATTGTCCCATTGCTTTGGCACTCCAGTTATTCAGTTCTTGTGTCAGTAACAGTATCAGTACCGAGAGCCAGTGTGAATGGCTCGGTGTTATTTACTCTTCTGATCAACTGTAAAAATGTGTAATTAATTAAAACCCTGAATTTCTCTGCTGAGTCATTTCTCAAATTGAAATCTACTGTAAAATACTATTTTCTTGCTTTGTGAGTGTTGACCCCCATAGTCAGAATCAGCAACACCAAGGTAAGAGTAACAGACCAATCAACATTATTAAAAGTGGTGACCTTGCTTGGAGATCAATTTCAACCACTGTAATAGTTTGTGCAATGTTGCAGCAATTAGTTAAAATTATTACATACTGGCTAGCTCAAAGTTGCAGGATCAAAATTATTCCTTAATGTATACATGTATAGTACAGTATAAGCATTCATTTAACCATTTGCTATTCATAAATTTGTGATTAAGGAATACTTAAATTTCAGAATTTCAAACTACATGCTTTTTGAAGGCAGAGTGAGGGTTGCCAGTTAGGTAGAACTCAGGGACTGTTGCTACTGCATGCTAATACATGGTATGGCTTAGCTTATGGGTATCTGCTAAGAAATGAATTAGTAAAGTGATGCATTGAGAAAAAAAGGCAAAATTTCCCTATTCAAAATGAGATTTTGTCAATTTGCATAGTTAGGACAGTGATATCTGGCAATCTGTGATCCACCAATCCGATCGACACTACTTTCACCAACACCATCATCTATTACCTCAGCTGTGGGGAGGAAGAGTTACCTAGTATAAAATAGGGTATGAATTTGTATTCACAGCTTTAATTTAATTCTACGAACATAGAACATAGCATCACTCCCCCAGAGAAGATTTGCATTTAATTCTGTATCTTGTAAATTAGCGAGAACATGTATGGGTGTGTGGCAACTCGCTCACTTTCAGCTGTACTCACTTGACCTGCCAACACTTTTCCTCTTCCAAATGTTAACATGATCACATGACAGCAGCCATATTGTAATCATGTATTTACCCACAAACTCACCAGTGACCTCGAACTGTTAAAAGCAAGTTGGCTATCATTTGTCGACTGCTCTGTCAAGTTGTAATTCCATTACACATATTGCTATTGTTTACAAGTGGTATCGTACTGGTGAATTATTCTCCCATTGTTTACAAAGTTATACCAAGCCACTGTGAATTGACATTTTGTGTTCGAGTGTTAGTAACTTTTGCACACGGTTGTACATTTTGTCTGCTAAGCTGTTACAGCCTTCAGCCACCCTATGACTTAGACATAAAATATTCATAGATGCCTAGGATCAATGTATAATGTTATAAATTAATTTTAACTGTGAGTCACATGCACACTATTTCCTTTACGTAACAGTAATCACTTTATAATATTCGTAGTACATTTACCGATCTTCTCCAAAACGGTGAGCAGTACAGGTAAAAGGTATAAGGGAAAAAAAATAATAGTAATAATAAAAATAAATAAATGTTGCAAAAGTTCATCTCCTGCATCGCTCTCGCTCTCTCTCTCGTCTCTCTCTCTCTCTCTCTCTCTCCTCTCTCTCTCTCTCTCTTCTCTCTCTCTGAATATTAAAGTTTCGACACGAATTAGTCCGAAAGTAGAAGACTCACTTTCGCCGAAATGATAAAAAAAGTTAAATTTCAACTCAATATGTATTTCGTTTAATAACTCTTAAACTTCTAATTTTTTGTTTAAAATATAATATATATGACATTTAAGAGTGAGACTCCTCTTTCATTTGGTACCTTTATTTTCTTATACGTTAGTTTTTCCTTTTTCTTCTGAAAACAAAGCGTTAAGTAGAGACCGGTTCCACCATAAATAAAAAGAAACAGAATGTCACAATAAAGCAAATTAATTTCTTGGTGAACATTAGCTGTAAGTGAACGAACCGAGGTGTTTTTGTATGAATTATACAAGTTACTAATATTGTAAATTTATGTAGCAGCATAATTATTGTAGACTACCCAGTTTCCGCACCAACCCCCATAAGCGGTAAGGTCTGCGGAGCGTTTTTTTTTTTTTTTTTATTTTTTTTTTTTATGGTGAACTACCAGGTAAACCGAAGGACCTGTTTATTCAAAGCACTCTCAATGAAACCTCTTCCTCTACTCTTCATATTTTTCATCAGTGTTTGTTCCATTGTCGTATCTGACCATACACCACACCAGTAGTTTTCTGAACGTCGAATGGTAAAATTTTTAAACTCCTGTGTGACATGTTGCAAGGAAGAGAATCTATATCTTGGAGATTTGAGCTGGTAAGATTGGACATATTTATGCCCAGTGGCATAAAGAAAATTTCCTCTGCATTCTGCCTCAGAATGCGTTAGCCACAACTGAGCCGTTTTGAGACCATAATCACTTTCATCTGTACTGAACGATGGAGGATGATCCTTGAATGACGAAAGAACTTGTTTTACATGCTGTTTCTTAATAGCTACTTCTTGAAGAATGAGTTTTTGCTAGTGCATAGTATGTCTGCATATGAGCTCCATTATTATGTATCCAAGATAAGACATAACGAGATGAAATTCTTCTAGCCTTACAATTACATTGCTAAGTCCCATCCTCTGGTCTTTGATGTATAGTGGCTAGTCAAAAGTGACAAAGCTGGCTTTTTTTTTTTTTCCTCAGCAGCATAGTATAAGGCACTTCACTTAGCAATGTATTGTACTCAGTTTGCGTTAGTCCTAATGAAGGGGCAGCGCACGAATTATTCACCTATCAGAAGAATGAGGGAGTTATAGACTTCCTGAAACTTTGCTATGAAGGAAGGGACTGGGTTTGGAGAAATTTTCATTCAGCCATAAAACATCCTTTGGTGCTCGAGTTGAAACACATTCTACAGCTTCACTGTTAGACACAATTTCAAGTTTAGGGCATTCAAACCTTTTTGATTTCTTCCATACACTTTTATTTGAATTTTCCTTGCTACTGTGATGTCGTCTGAGGATGGAATGCTTTGAATATTTTTTATCTATTGATTGTACAGTTCTTGGAGTTATTCACTGTATTCTACCTACTGAAGGAACAGTTCCTTTGCCAGTTAAGGTTTTAATGTTAAAATCACCATTATCTAAAACATATTGACAAAATGAATCTTCTTCTACATCTGGTTTCCAAGAATTTGTAGCAGATGACTCATACAGTGCGAAATCATTATATGTCGAACAAAATCCCAAGAGTGATACAGTGTTGACGACGATGGTTTTAGAGCCAAGTTTCCGAGATAGATACACAGTCAAACAAGGAATGTGTAAAACAAAAATGATCTTTGGACGCCATGCGACAATTATTCCATGGGCAATTGCTGTACATTTCCTTGATAATTTTTCTTTTTCACTATTTTTATCCGTTTGAATGATTTGGCCTAAATATACAAGCAATGTTTCAGGAACTACATCTTTTCAGCTTTCTTCATTAAGGGACTGTAACATCAAAGATAATCTGTGGTATTGTAAGGACTTGTTCTCATGACATCGCGAACTACTGTTGCTGTAGTTTTTATAATACTTAATTTTCCATCTTCTTCACGGAAACAAACTACTGTTGGTCTTTTGTTCATTCGAAAAAACATTACTTGGTCTCTATAATCATTCACTAACTTAGTTTTCATGTTTTCTCTGGCATATTTTCTTCAAGATTTCTCATTAAATCTTGTAAAGTTAATTGACATTCCTCTGAATCATCAGAGTACGAAGTACACAGTTTTTCAAAAGGGTTGTTAATGTATCCATCCTTTTGACGCCTTTTTTTTTTCCTTTTTTTTAAGATGATGTCGTGCAAAAAAAACTTTCTGCAACACATTTCATGATAACGAGCTTCTTCAGCAACAATAGCATATGACACTGTTAACTCATTTGAATATTTTCTCACCCCTATCATGTTTTCTTTGTTTAGCAAAGTCTGACATTTTCTTTTCAAATGCATGACTCTAACTTCACGAATTGCCTTTTCTTTTCTGAAGCAGTAACACATACATCACCACAGAAAAAAAAGTCACTTTCGAAATACAATTTTTCCTCTGATTTCAAGGACAGCTGCGTTTCTGGTGAATTTTACTTTTCTTTCAGACATTTCTTGCTATATTCTCCTTTTTTATAACTTCACACCCACATATCTTATGCACTTCAATAGTGTCAACATTCTGTAGCATTTCTAAATTACCGTATTTTTATTTTCACTAACACGCCTCAAATTATGGATTCCTCGTTGTACTTTCACAATTTCACCTTTACTTAATGCCTTATGGCAGCAAAAACACAGATAGGAGCTTATCTTATTCATCTTTGGGGCGACTGACTTCGAAGGGTGTGGAGAATTCGTTCGGGATACTTGCGGTTTTTACTTGGATTGATATAGACATCTTTCAGAATTGTCAGGAATGTACTTAGAGGTGTTTGTTTATAGTATTTGTTTCTAAATGCTACATTTCTTCCGAAGTCCATTAGGAGGATGGGCAATATAATTTTTTTTAAGTATACAGCAATACAGGCACGGTCTACGTATTGCAAGTTTTTTCGCAGTTGTTATCATAAAAGGTTTTTTTTTCCGCCCCTCATTCCTTTTCTTTCATTTTTTTTTATTTTTTTATGTGTACTATGGACTATATGTACGTATTGATCTTTAAAACATGCCTACGAACCTTTATTTAGCCGTAGTTATAATTTAGAGTAATATTGTATATATTGATACGTATTCAAAGGTATTCTCCCGTTCATCGAAATATCTGATCTTATAGGCAAGAAGAGTAACAATACTAGAGGGTGTCAATATCAAAAGTCCACGTAAGTCAGGTAACAGCTTCCGCATTTGTTATACTAGGAAAGTCATTGGAAGAGACATTTTGAACAGCATAAAAATCCAAAAGACATGGACAAGTGCGAGTATTATTTTTCGTTCATATTAGTGAAATCAATCTTTCAATCAAATGGACAAAGGATAAAGGGTGGTTTATTCCAGTTAATACATTAAGGTGGAACACTATAGAATCTAGTTTTATAAAAGAAACTATTTCCTTTTTATCTTAAGAAAATAGATCAGTTATGGAATACATAAAATGTAAAATGTACTATAGATTTTAGGGAGAGTACAGACAAATAAATCTGTCGATTGTGTACTGACACTAATGAGTTTAGCCTAACTCTCTCTTTTTTCCCACTTATCAAGTGTTAATGATCTGTTTTCCAACCATCGTTTATACTGTGAATTTAAATTTATACATAGTAAATTCCGGACTGCTGTATATTAGAATATGTCTTAGAAACACTAAAGATCCAATTTATAAGTTTTTTTTTCTCGGTGTGACACATCTGTGTATGTAGAACAAATGTTATATTTCAAGTGCACACACGCACACGCATTATATATATAATATATGATTATATATATATATAGATATTGCAAATAGTGGGAAATATTAATAGTTTAGGTAATTTTTTTGTTTTTTTTAAGGACATAATCATATACAAATCCTACTAAAATAGAATTAATAGAGGTTACGGCAAAATTATTCTTCAGACATTCATTAAACGAAATGGCTTGATTGGGGAAGATCTTGTGTTTAACCTATCAGCCTTAGGACTAGAATTGCCATTCCAAGTAACCTACACGACTTAACTAATCAACCTGCCTCTTGTTAAGGGGCTTCCATCACAAAACTTCATAATTGGTTCCGGGTCTACAGTTGATAGGACTCACTCTCTGCTCTAATTTGAGTTCATAGCCTGTTTCCAGCAGAACTTTCAGATTGAAGTTACCATTATTATTAACAGACAAAGTTGTGCAAGGCAGAAGCGTAAGGCCAAGGTCCCTTGTAGAGAGAGCAACTTAGTATGGGGGTAGTGATTAGAATTAAAGACTAAACTACATATATGTGATATAGCAAAGAAAAGGAAATGAATATGAAAATAAGACTAGATTATAAAAAGTAATTATACATAAATATATACGAGACAGGAATTTCTTACAGTTATATCATTACATTCAATCCATCCTTCATTCTGTTAGGCCAGTAGTAAAACAGGCATTTCAAGGTGAGTGTTAACCCACTCTAAGCGGACTATAGTTGTGACTCAAAAATGTCTCAATATACAGGAATTTCAAAGCCTACTGCTGAATTGTTTTGCTTGACTAAATATACCACCCGATTACATACGTTCTGTATGGTGAAATAATAAGCAGAAATTAACAGGGTAACTAGTCACCTAGTACATACTTTATTTATAATTTTCAAAAAATTTATTTACTGATGAAAACCATCAGGAAAGTTCTGGATTCTTGTGAAATACGTAGAGCTACTTTCCAACCGGTGTGATGCGACCGTGAGGTTGACAGAGGGAACCTCAATACTTCGGGAAAAACGATAGATAGATAGAAAACCTTTTTTTTTATCACCAATTCTCTTCCTGATACCTGGTATTAGCGATCCGTACTATGTTAGCCATACACCCGTCTCTGAACATAATGACTAAAATCTCTGGGATTTGGCTTAAGTGTAAACCGAGAACCGCTGAGTGGGTACGAAAGTCTAAAGTTTCAAGTGATTTTGTAAACGAGTTTATGTTTCGTCGTCTAGAGAGGAGAAAAGGTTTTAGAGTGCAAAATTCCTAGATATGATAAGACTGACTTTACTGAAAGTATTTGCTATTTGTAATACAAAAGGTGTCCATAAGAAAACGAAAGGTGTTCTAAAAAGAACTCGTTGCATTAATAAAGAGCTAAAAAGGTTTTACTTTAATAAGGACAATAAACTCATAAGAACACTTTTATTTGTTTACATTAACAATTTGAATTGTTTTTCTGAAGAAAAACATGTTCACAACAGAACACAAAATGTGTTTTATAAGTGTATCCAGCAAACCAACCCAAGTTTCTGTTTTTTGCAAAAATATCATTTTTAGTGTTCCTTGTTTGAATAATTCCGTTGTTTTCTCCTCAGTTATTTAGAATGCAAATGTTCACACATTTACGTTTTCCGTTTTCGAATAAACCAGGGACAATGCTCTGTGACAGTGACATTGACATTAATACAGGAGAAGGAAAAGCATGATTTTTTAAATAAGGTTCTGGGGACTCAGGAAAGGCGTGGCAATGGTGCCTCGAACCAAACAAGGGTGGGAGCTAATCTACACCTACCTTTAGTATATGATACCTCTCTCTCTCTCTACTCTCACCTCTACTCTCTCTCGCTCGTCTCTCTCTCTCTCTCTCTCTCTTATGTCCGAGATTGATGCATGCGCATGCAAATATGCCCATCCTTGAAACAAGGCCTTAATAAATGATCACACGCATCGTAAAACTATATTTGTACAGTGATGTTAATGTGGGAAAAATAGTTTCCATGTCTATGTGGATTTTCTCAACAAGAATTATATAAAAAAAAAAAAAAAAAAAAAAACTTTTCGGATATCTCCAGTTAAGTTTGATGCTTGACGCTTTTAAGACTATGAAAACGTTAAATAACTTTGAAAGAAGACAATTTTCTTTTTATTCTAAATATTTGGAAAGCTTAACTGAAAAGCTGAACACTTGTATAATTGTAATCTTTGATATCTGTTAGATTGATTTTAACTTTGTAGATTTTTTTTGTAGCCTGAAAACCTATCTGAATCCCTTGTTTAGTACTGAAAAATAATGGCAAGAAGAATACCGTAGAAACAAAAGGGAAAAGAATTCCCATCTTTTTTTGCCCTTATTTGCAACAGAAAACAACAGCGTTTTTTTTTACATTTGATTTTGGCAGATTTTTTGAAAGATTTTATTATTTTCATTTGAAAAGAACGTTCCCTCTTGTTTGAAGTTTGCCCCCATCAGTTATTTAAATATACACCTGAATGCCCCGTTTCATTTTTTTTAACATACTTCACTTCCGGTTGTATGAGAATGTTTTCATTGCTCTCTTGGATAGCCATCAGTTATTGGATTCATAATTATCATACCGTCAAAATTATGTTAATTTAAGAGTGCAGAGAGACGGTCATTTCTGACCCGAAGTACATTATATACTTTTGTAAAACGACAGTCTACTGATAAGAAATTCCTAATTTAGACTTGACATGGTCCAGCCTTAGGTGAACCTCTCGTACCACTGGCATTTAAGTTTGCAGAGCGAAGGGTCCTTGATTCGATTTGCGGGACAGTAGGTAAAGTCCTAAGTGGAAAGCTTGTCGTGACACCTCTCTTGGGGTCTCTTATACTACGTACCACCAATTTTAGAGGAAGGTCGGGAATGACCATCTCGGCCCTCTCTTATATCAAGGTCATTTCCGACGTCATTTCCAAATTGCAGAACACATTTTAATCATCCAGTTAGTTACTGCTCAAAATTAGTGAATTAGTAAGGTAATTTTCACGCGAAAAGGGATAGAAAAAAACACTAAATATTATGAGGAATAAACTATAAAGGTTTGAATTACACAGAATAAGAATTAGTAGCAATTGCTGTCTTTCTGAAAGAGATAGTTTTCGTCGTTTAAGTTAGGTACTATATTGAGAAAAAAATCGAAAATATTGAATGAATAAATATCAGATTAAACTATAAGACTAAAACGTACATTTTTCATAACATTTCGAATATCTTGCTAAATACCATATCGTAAAGCATATTTCTTAGATATATTTAATAATAAAAGAAAACTTTCTTGTATACCTTTTAAAGAGAAGAGCGTTTGAATATCCAAACCACAAAAGATGACAAAAAAATATGCTCAGTTTCAATGTTGTTAATGTCGTATTGAAAGCTAAGTGACTAATATTATTCAACGCACGTTTTGTTTTAAATACCCAGATCTATGTGTGTAGTGAATATATAATATTTCGTTTGCTCTGTCATAAGCAGGTAAAAAGTAGATGACATTTGGGGTCTTTTATTTTTAGTTTCCATTATCTTTTTTATGTTCATTTTGCTTGTTCAAACAAGTTCAAAAAGTATATATGTGTGCAGTCATTCAACTCTAAAGTTTAGCTATTTATTTCGTTTCATGTTTTTAACTGACATTATATGAAGTTATTAACAAATTCCCTTTAGTTTCATTATTGAGGATATATCAGAATTTTATACTTTTGCATAATAATAATAATAATAATAATAATAATAATAATAATAATAATAATAATAATAATAATAATAATATAATAATAATAATAATAATATGCTCGAGAAGACCTTCATTAATAGGCTACAGGTTTTATTGAAAATAATGGCTAATTCAGCCGCGTTTATTTTGTATAGGAGTTTCTCTATTCTTCTTATTACTGACTTTTTATTCCTGTACTCAAGTTGGTTATTAAAACTCCAAATGGGGGATTCATGTAAAAAACGAGGTATTTGTCAAAATGAATATATTATACAAAATGCAGTACAAGTTGGATCTTAAGCCTAATCGGCAATAGATACTAATGACTCATTCTGGATTCCTCTTGCTCAGGGGCGTCTGTGCCTCTCTCTCTCTCTCTCTCTCTCTCTCTCTCTCTCTCTCTCTCTCTCTCTCTCTCTCTCTCTCTCTCATTCTTGCAACGTTTCTTCCTTAAACCCAGAAGGACATCGTCGGGCAGGTGTTGTTGGGACTAAAGTTCTTACGGAAGTTTTACGATATATATATATATATATATATATATATATATATATATATATATATATATATATATATATATATATATATATATACATATAGGTTCCTTGTCGGCAAATTCTGATTGGCTAACTGGCTCAGCTGCTGATCCCCTGTTGGCGGATGCCCCAAGAATAGAGGTGGGTACTATGCGGACGCTGCAGTAGTCTCTCAGACCGTCGTAAGGGAAGGGCGCCTCTCCTTGCAGGATTCTGGTTGGTTTGAGTAGGTGGGGTTGCATTACGTCACTACTTGCCAAATTGTCATTGGCTCTTTGCTGTTGCATGACGTTATGCCTAGTGTAGTCTGGTGTATCTTGATCTGGGGTGTCTTGTTCGGTGGTCGTATCTGGTGTGGTATTATTTAGTAATACCATGTCGTTTTGGGTTAGGTTTCTCCGTATGCTGGTAGGGAGTAGGAAGGCCTCTTGAGTGGTATTCAAAGAGGGCTTCTTGTCCAGCCATCCTCAGAATTCGCCGATCAGAACCCCATGCTGTGCAACAGACTGTATATACCATAGGACTCCCGTAAGAACTTCAGTCCCACAACACTTGAACGACGATGTCCTTCTGGGTTTAAGGACGAAACGTTGCAAGAAGGAGAGAGAGAGAGAGAGAGAGAGAGAGAGAGAGAGAGAGAGAGAGGTACAGACGCCCCTGAGCAAGAGGAATCCGAATGAGTCATTTAGTATCAAATATTGTCGATTAGGCTTAAGATCCAGTTTGTACTGCATTTTGTATATATTCAATTTGACAAATACCACGTTTTTTACATGAATCCCCCATTTGGGGTTTTAACAGCCAACTTGAGTACAGAAGAAGTCAGTAATAAGAATAGATAAACTTCCATACAAAATAAACATATCTGAAATAGCATTAAATATCACTAAAAATAATAATGATAATAATAATAATAATAATAATTTATTATTATTATTATATTATTATTATTATTATTATTATTATATTATTATTATTATTATTATTATTATTATTATTATTATTGTAAGTAATGGCTACTTCAGCAGCGTTACGCTTGCAGAGATTCTTCCTTATTTTCCTAATAGTGGCTTTTTCTATGCTACTTAGATAGGCTTGAGGCCTGGCCTAAGCAACCAAGGAAAAACACGACTTGCAGTCATCAACCAATAGGGGATCGGTATGCGGCACACCCCGTGCTTATGACCCCGAATATAAGGGGGAAGGACACCACACCAGAAGCAGTCGACCCTCAGCTTCCTAGCCTAGACGATGTCTGGCAGCTCCAGACTAAAGCTGGCTGAAAAGAAAAAGGAGGAGAGAGAGAGAGAGAGAGAGAGAGAGAGAGAGAGAGAGAGAGAGAGAGAGAGAAACCGTGATTGACTTTGATAACTATGGTATCATAGTTTACCTGTGAATATTTTAATGGAAATACATACACCAATCTTAACCCTGGATTTGAGAATGATCTCCATAGGTGCTTTACTTGCCTGTTTAAGTAGCATCGAAATGCTGCTATTCGGGAAATAGAGAAAATCTCTAGGCTGGAGTGAGTATGTAAAAATATATTGTATTTTGGCCATGTTTTGGTACGTCTTAATTGGCGAAAACGGAAGACCTTGAAGGGTAAATGGTCTAGCTCAATCATCTTTAATTATTACAGACTAAATGTGTTGCTTGTGCATATTCCTTATGTTATTATTATGAAAAATGAAGAAAGTAATTTTCGAGCAAGAACAGTTTCAGGAAGGATCATTTAACTTTGCACTTGGGTGGTCCAAAAAACAAGTGATTACTTTGCGAGCGGGAAGATGAATGTAAATGGCCTGGTATTAGATGGAAGCAAAGCGTTGACTGAATAAAATACATAATAGTTATTCTAATCACCTCCATTCTGTTTTGTGTTTATATAGAAGAGGATTTGCGCCCAAAACTAGAGTATTGCTCACTGATGCTCAGGTTCTTACGATTATGCTGAGCACATTATTCTGCTTGCACCAAATTTTACTACACTAAAAAGAGTTATTCAGGTGTGTAGTTGATATGCATAAGAACTTGGTGTGCAGCTTAATTACCAGGATAGCCAACTGATTACATTCATAAAGATAGTCCGGTACCTGGCCATAAAATTATATTAGCTCGTAAAGTTGAAACACAGTTTTAATTTAGTTAATTTTAATCTGCAAGTACTGTGTTCAGTACGCATTACACTACGATTCATAGAGAGTGGCAGGCAGTCGAGTGTGGAGGGTTTCTTGTAGAACCCATTGCTATCTTCTACCACACTTACCTTGTGTCACGAGCCCTGAACTGTGGTTCCATAAACGAGCAATAAATGTCGTAAATTTGAGAATATATGATATTGATGAAAATATAAACACACTCATACGCATGGGAGCTCTTAGTTCCTATTCTGTTTTTGGATGAATGCTGCAAACCTTGACTGTAAGTAGGATCTATCTCTTGGTAGTACTCTTTCATCAGATTAGAAACTTCTCTGTCTTAAGGAACAAAGAGTAATCATATTAGTATTAAGAATGCGGGGATTATTTTTTTCATATGCATATTTATTAGATTAATTTTTATTATATCTTAAAATTTTTATAGAGTTCTGTGATAGCCAAATAAGGAGTATGCAATAAAAAAAGATACGTTTGTT